>NC_137501.1:31069665-31077165 GCF_041902795.1 Electrophorus electricus | reverse complement strand
GCAGTTCTCTTTCAGTCAGATGAGAAGAGCGTGCGTGAGCGGCTGGCTGGCTGTGGACAGCGGAGGAGTCCCCACCTGGGAGAAGGTGAGCCACGGCTGAGCAACAGACATGTTTAAAAGGGTCCAGCATCTCCCTGTTTGTGTATATATGTTCTCATTCATAGTGTTTGGGTTATTGTTGGCTTAGTCTCTGTTGTAAGTCTCTTTGGTTAGGAGCATATGCTACACAACTATATTTAATATTTGTATAGTCAGGTAAGTATTAACAGTTGTGGTTGGACTTCAGCTCAGGTTTGGTTCTGGTACATTTTAGGCATAGAATAAGAGAAATTAAACTATACCAACACTTATACCAACACGCCGGTCAACGACTGACCTGTAATGGACAACCACCGTCTGCAAGCTCTCTGTGTAAGGAGAAGTTATGGCAGGAAACGTGTGTGCGTGTGCGTGTGCAGAGCAATAATTATTTTTAATTAATTCTACACCATTCAGTGCCTCGGTGGCCTCCTTGACAACACTCTGGTGACTGATCACCTCAGGTGACCCCCTGTATCTACAGGAAGAAACAAAGCTCACTTTGACTGCACAAAGATTACTGCGGTTTTGACAAATCTAGTCGGCGGGACGTCCAGTCTAGTCCACAGTTTTGCTCTGCTCCCTGACCCCAGCACTAGGGAGTCAGTGTGCCCCTCACTGCTGGGAGCAGACGCGATGAGACAGAGGCACAAATGCTCAGTCAGCTGAAGTTGTGTGTTGTACCAGAACTGGGACATTTCCTCTGGGACGAGATTGGGAAACTGTGTGTGTTTGCGTGTGTGTGTTGGGGGGGGTTTGATTCGATTCTGAGAGGTTTGATTGAACTGGTGCAAAGCCAGATCAGTTGATACCCCACATACATCCGAAGAGTCCAGAAATCCTGCCGTTTGCTTGGTGATTTGCTGGTTTGAACTCTGCATGAACTCTCTCACTTCCATTAAGTGGATGCTCTGGGATCTCTCAGGTGAAGTTGGTGCAAAGTTGCTCTCAGCAAAACCCTCTAAGATAGACTTCACATCCAAACCGCTCGGTCTCTCCTGTCTTCTGCAGTAAACGTGCTGTTTAGGAAGTCTGTTTATGTAAGAAACTCCAAGAGTTATTTATTCCACTCTCAAACTCTCGAGGTTCAATCAGGTATGCAGTTTCTACCTGTGGATTAGTATCTGTCCTGTCCACACGAGTGGACATGAGTGGACTCTTAGTAGCGTAGTGTAGATTGATTAGTAGTAGATTGTAGTGAATGACATCTTAATACATAGAGTTGACCATTATCCCCGCAGGTCCATGTATTGATTAAACCCAGCACAGAGCTCCACTCCAGAGCCAGTTGCTTGTGTTTTTTGTTTTTGCATTTGAGCTCAGATTTACTTAATATCGTCACAGCTACCATCATTACACCACAGATTCCAAAAAAGACAAAAGTCTCCTCCCTCGTTAATCTGAAAGTTTTTATATTTATATAAATTATATTTAGCTAAAGCATTACTCCTAAGCAAGAATTTCGCTCTTAACTATTACTACAGAATGTGCGTATTTTGATCAAATATATTTTGATGTATTTTAATGGACTTATTCTCATGGACTTTTTAGGATTGTAGAGTTATAAATAATGAATGTATCAATGAATTATGAGTAAAAGGGCATAACTGAACATCAGGCTGTGTACAGCCGTGTGTTTGGGCTGTCTGCTCAGCTGTGGCCTTAAAGATCCACTCATGAGTTATAGATGTAGAGTGTAAGCCCAGACGTGAAGAGCCCAACTAGAACTGTAGGCGGTCCAGTTGCCACAGGTACAGTCGCTACGGGTACAGTCGCTACATCGCCCCTGAAGTGATGCTTACTTCACTGTAAAGCATCTAATCTCTATGTAATCTTATGGTTATCAGATGGTTCAAGTTAAGGGCTTGAGTGTTGAGTATCATGTTTGTGCCTTTTTTTAATACATTAATTTGTACGTGAGCCAGTGAAACGTCTCTCATAGGAATTTGTATTTTTTAAAACACTTTTTTTCATTTTCGTTTTTTGGCTTTTATCCTCATTGTGTGATGCTTTTTGTGAACTTGTTTTAAAGGAACTATATAAATAAAAAGGATTCCTCTTCTTATTCTACGTTGTGCTCCTGTCTAGCACAGAACTATCAGGAGCGAAGGTTGGAAGCTTTCTAAGAAAAACAAACTGATGCTTAGAGAACAGTGATGGTGTGTCAGCGAGTCCACGAAGCACCATGAAGAGACACCTTGTCTTCTAGTCTCAGTCATTACAGCAAGGCTGTCAGCATTGTCCAGTGATTTAAATCCTAAATTGTCATTTCGTTCAAATATAACATATTTGAGTCATAGCAACAGATTGATTGGTTGATTTAGTATATTTCTTTTACAGTTTTGGTCTCTGCTACTCTACGTGTTTACTACTTTACTAGCCTGTGTAAATCTAGTGCCATTTCTGGTGACAAATACTTCAACAGGAGGGCAAAATTTCCCCAACCCGTTGAGCTCTGTGTGGTGAGCTGTACATCTGGCTGTGTGCAGGAGTCGGTGAGGGGCCCAGGGGAGAGGGAGCAACATATGTGATCGTACCCCACAGCCTCGAGGGCAGAAGGCAGCCACACTACATGGAGCTGGAGCAGCAAGAGGCCTGCACCACTCTGAGGGGTAAGAAAACCTGCCCCTGTACCACTGAGGGGTAAGAACACATGCCCCTTCACCATTCTGAGGGGTAAGAACACCTACCCCTGTATCACTGTCAGGGGTAAGAACACCTGCCCCTGCACCACTCTGAGGGGTAAGAACACCTACCCCTGTATTACTGTCAGGGGTAAGAACACCTGCCCCTTCACCACTCTGAGGCGTAAGAACACCTGCCCCTGTATCACTGTCAGGGGTAAGAACACCTGCCCCTGCACCACTCTGAGGGGTAAGAACACCTACCCCTGTATCACTGTCAGGGGTAAGAACACCTGCCCCTGCACCACTCTGAGGGGTAAGAACACCTACCCCTGTATTACTGTCAGGGGTAAGAACACCTGCCCCTTCACCACTCTGAGGCGTAAGAACACCTGCCCCTGTATCACTGTCAGGGGTAAGAACACCTGCCCCTTCACCACTCTGAGGGGGAACACCCACCTCTGCACCACTCTAATATCAACTTATTTGTACATATATACTTATTTGTATACTTTGTAAAACAAAAGTATAATTGCTGGAAAAACCACTGAAATAACAAATAATCCTGAAGGCTATAAACAATAACAAGAGGAGAGATCACAACAGAGGCATGGAATAACATTAACAGGCAGAGAAAGCAGGGACACAGAGGCTAGGATTTATCACGATGACTCCATGAATGGTGCAGAAAACGAACCCCAACAAGGGAGTAAAGCAAAATAAAGACATGAGACAGGGAAACCATGGAAACGGAGACGGTTGTGCCAGAAGTGGTTGAGATGTATCGGTTGGGCTGTATTCAGTCGGTCAGTTGTCAATCATCTCAGCTTGAGCATTATTTACCTGAATGACTGACGTGGCCGTCGGACAGGAAGTGCTGATTCGGCGATATTCATCTCCGAGGCGACCATGCTGACTCGACAGTCCAGAGGCAATATACAGTCAGCGCTTAATGCTGCTTGATGTATAATACCGTACTGCAGCTGCTGTTTTGTAAACAGATTTCTAATGATGCATTGCCTGTACTTTTAGACTTACTCGAGGAATTATACAGCGCATTCATCCAAAGTTTGACCCAGAACAGAAAGGTGTGTATGGTGCACATTCAGTGGCATTTTTACCACCTACAGTTCCTTTGAAATTCATGTTTAGGAAGAGATGAAGAGACCCATGTGGCATCTCATGGAAGACTAGCAGTACAGGCGCAGTAAGTAGTCTCACGTTCTAACTTTCTCTCAGAGTCAGCGTCGGGCTGTCCTGCGCGAGCTGAGCTGTTGTTTGTTCAGGTATTTGGTACCGATTTCCTGTTCTGCAGAGCAGAGGAAGATAAGTGTTGGATCAGGTGCTGTGATTCGGCATGATGTGAACTGCTGACTAAACTGACTAAATACGACGGTTGGCTCGTTGCAGTCCGCAAGATTCGGGCGAGTCTAAACATCACAGCAGAAATGTGGTGTTTTACAAGTGTCCCCCACAAAGGCACAACCAAATTAGACCCAAAAACATCACTGGAATCCATTTATCTGTAATCCTATCCCTGCGCAATCCTGCACCCCCATTTGTTGCCTTGGCTACGTGTCTAACATTTCCTGGTGGTTGTATCACCCTCTGCGTTTTGCTAGTGGCAGTAGTGAAGCAGAGGGGTGAGGAACATTGCTGGAACAGCTCCACTTCTTCACACTCCTCGACCATCGCTAGCTGATGAGAGAGGTTAATTCAGTACATCAGTGATACAGTGATACAAAGGCACTTGTATCTGCGAAACCTGAACAAATACATCTTATGGAGATTAACAAATACATCTCTCTCTCTCTAAATATAATGTGTGTCTGTCTGTGTGTGTGTGTGTGTGTGTGTGTGTGTGTGTGTGTGTGCGCTACATCATATGACAGATTTGTTATTAGCTAGTGAGTCCTGATGGACTAGAAAGCTGATAAACAATGTCTCTTTTTCCTTTCAAATCCTAACAGATGTGGATATATGGGTGTGTCCGCTCCTCACAAACGTAGTGTAGCCAGAGACCCGTCTGTCTGCAGCTGTGTGCCGTATTCAGCTCCCTGAAGGGCTCCGTGTGATTGTTCTGATTGTGGAATGTGTCTTTGGTGACTGGTTGTGTTCTCTGGGTCTCCACTCCACAGGCGAAGGCTCCACTCAATGTGCTCAGATCGACATCACAGCAACAGAGTACGCACGTGGAGTCAGTACCCAGCATGCACTGGGGCGTGATGAGAGACTTCAAAGATTGGAGCAAAGGAAGGAAGGAGGCCCGCCGCAGTGATGCCGTCGTTCTTTGTCCTTATAATATTTCTGCTGTCGTTTCACCGCGGCGCGCTAGTGATGTCAGTGACATGAACAGGAAGTGGAACAAACAGCTGTGCAAGTAGAAGCAAGTGGCTGCTGTCTGTCTGTCCCGGCAACGCCATCAAGGCCTCTGACTCCAGTGACGGTCCGAGGATCGAGCTATCCTCAGCGCGGTGGCCTGTGAGCGGATATCCGAGGAGTAGGACTGGCCTGTGACCTCAGAGCAGAGCCAAGCTCGACTGTACGCGACTGTGAGATTGGTCCTGGCAAGTTGAACTGGGGAAGGTGTATATGTAACTGGTCTCTTAGCTGAAGATGTAGTTTCAATAGTTGGGATACAGTAGTTATGCAAGTTGAATAGAATCTGTGTGTGTGTGTGTATGTGTCAGATGTGCAGACTGTGAACATGGCTGATTATAGCTGAGTCACCACGCATTCGAGCAAAGTCTGCTGCTATCACACACACACACACACACACACACACACACATGCGCACGCACACACACACACTCCCACAAGCGCACACACGTGCGCGCGTGCGCACACACACACACACTCTCTCTCACTGTCTGTTCTCCCTTAATCAAATACTGCACACCTTGGTCTCCACATCAAAGCTGCAAACACATGGCTCAGATAGAGGATGTTAGTTCACGTCAGCGATGCATGCTTAGGTAAAAACTGGTGTTCATGTTATCAAAGTGTTTTAATGGAGGATCAGCTGATATGGGTTGTAAATATAAAACTTGTCAAAATTATTCATTTTCAAAATGATTTTTAATGGGGTGAAAATTCAACATTAAACTAAGTTGGAGCAGATGTCACAGCGTTGGATGAATTCATGTCTCTGCCTGCACTAACACGGTTACTTGGACTAGTTTTTTTAAACTTGTCATATCCTGATTTGTTGGTATTGTGGTGTTTTGTTTTATAATATGTGGGCTACAGACTCTGTAAAACACACCATTAATTTCTAATACAAACAACAAATTCATATTTAAAACCTGATATTTTATGCAACTGTAAATATGAGATCGTCTTATAAAAGTAAGAAATGTCAACACAATTTTATGTTTTGTGCATTTCTATCACTACTGTTTTTAATGAATAGACAGCTGCCAAATAACCAAGTTTTTATTGCTTTTTCCTTTGAAGGACTGTAGTTTTTAACCAGTCATCCATCTGCCTGTGTATGAGCTGAGTGGGCTAACTGTGCCTAGCTGAGCCTAGCTGTGCCTATAGCTGTGCCTAGCTGTGCCTAGCTGTGCCTATAGCTGTGCCTAGCTGAGCCTATAGCTGTGCCTATAGCTGTGCCTAGCTGTGCCTATAGCTGTGCCTAGCTGAGCCTATAGCTGTGCCTAGCTGAGCCTATAGCTGTGCCTAGCTGTGCCTAGCTGAGTCTAGCTGTGCCTAGCTGAGCCTATAGCTGTGCCTAGCTGAGCCTATAGCTGTGCCTAGCTGAGTCTAGCTGTGCCTAGCTGAGCCTATAGCTGTGCCTAGCTGAGCCTATAGCTGTGCCTAGCTGAGTCTAGCTGTGCCTATAGCTGTGCCTAGCTGAGCCTATAGCTGTGCCTAGCTGAGTCTAGCTGTGCTTCCAGAATGAATCAGCTCAACACTGATGATTATTATTAGCACTGATTCTTCCTCCGCACCCAGATTTAAGCACTCATTGCTTTCACACGTGTTTATTTTAAAAGGGGTACAGATGATTTCAGTATGAAAGCAGAATTCTGTTGTTTAAAAAAAGTAAAATAATAAAGGAGGAGAGAGAGAACGAGGAGAGAGAGGGAGAGAGAGAGAGAAGGAGAGGATGAAACAAGTACAACAGTGAAAGGACTGTTTGAGAGCGTTTGTAATCTTGAAGATATGGCTTTGTATAGGGCTGCACACCTACTTCAGGAACACATGAGCTCGGTCCAGTTCCTCTTCTTGCAGTTTATAGCTACGTAGCTGGCCGGGCAGTTTTTCTTGGATATCAGATGTCACGCTTTACTTTCCTATTAATAATGCACATTATGAGAGCGTAGCAGTGTCACAGATATGTGAGCCTTGGAGATGAGAATATACTGCGAGCTACTTTTCATAAGTGTAATGATTTGAGTCCCACGTTGGAGAATATGTCTGTTCATTGTGTCGGTCTGACTTACTGAAGCAAGGCTTGCACTCAGTGTTCATCTGTAGAGATTTCGCTCAGTGTTCATCTGTAGAGATTTCATTAACACTCCTACACTTGACAGGTTTTGGCGAAACTTTATTAAATGTAAATAAATAAATAAATAAATAAATCCAAAATTTAAAATGTAACGGAAGGAACGTTGTTGAATATGACAGAGTAAAAGTACATTTTTGACTTCGCAAATGTAAAGTACCCTCTTTTAAAACAGGTCTTAAAAGTACAATTTTGCTCCAAAAGTTACTTAAGTAAATGTAACGGAGTGAATGTAGCGAGTTGCTACCCACCTCTTCTAAAGACTGGAGGGAAAAACAGGGCAAGTCA
>NC_137501.1:31019665-31064665 GCF_041902795.1 Electrophorus electricus | reverse complement strand
GTGTGGCGCTCGTGCAAATGTGTAAATGCACTCTAGCGCCAAGTGTGCCCTACATAGCCCGACAGGACTGGACCATGGAGTACTGCTGCATGGACCAGTCGTCAACCAGCATGTGCCTTCTGTGAAAACACATAAATACACACAAACTGTGGAGGGTGGGGTTCTGTTCTGGGGAGGGCGGGGCTCTGTTCTGGGTAGGGCGGAGCTATGTTCTGTGGAGGCCAGAGCTCTGTTCTGGGGGGGTGTGGCTCTGTTCTTGGGAGGGCGGAGCTCTTTTCTGGGGAGGGCGGGGCTCTGTGCTGTTGAATGTGGTGCCCTGTTCTGTGTTCTGTTCTGCAGCTCTTAATTCAGTTTCAGTGTGTTTGAAGCATTTGTCAGGCTGAAAGATTGCAGGTTTCCAAGTCAAACCTTGCACAGAGATTCGGGAAACAAACCTGTGTTTTTTTCTTGCCAAGATATCAATAGTTAGTTGGAAAACAGACAAACAAACAAAAAAACTAATTTTTATCATAACAACATTTATTTGCATTAACTTTTGTTGTATTAGTGTTCATTTATATGTATATATGTGTACTGTTCTACAAGAAAAATATATTTTTTAAATGGTTACTGTATAGAATAAGTGATTTTAGAGATTCAGTCATTTCACGGGTGGTGTGTGCACAGTAAGGTGTGTGCATAGTACTTTATATAGAAATAATATAGAAGTATTTCTATATTCCTGCAGTTTTCAGCAGTATACACTGATGAGAGGAAAAGCACTTCACAGTGAGCCAACACAGCCGCCTGTACTCTGTCTGCTGCTGCTGCTGTGTGTGTGTGTGTGTGTGTGTGTGTGTGTGTGTGTGTGTGTGTGTGTAAAGAACTCTCATCCAAAACCATTTTTTTGGCAATTAGACCAACCACATCCATTAGTGACTGTTCAGCTGACTGCCTCCTGATTTCTGACTTTAAATCACAGTCAGCAAGCATTAGTAAGAAGCACTTAGAAACCACATTTGATTGAAGACCCATTCTGGAAATTCTACCTGAAGTATCATCACTTATCTTATACAGGGCCCTCCAGAATTATTGGCACTGCTCTCACAAAGATGAACAAGGATCTGTAAAAACTAAAGTCTTTGCTTATGGTCTTGAGCTGATTCTGACCTTTCTATGGGGTAGAATTATCCAAAGCAAAAGCTCACCATAAAAAAATGCAAATGTTGTAAATATTTGTGCCGGTGCGCGCAATACTTTGTCTTCCTTCTTTTTACCAAACAAAAAAACAGTCTTCAATGTTGGAAAAGTTGGCAGCGTGTACAAAAACGTACCAGAGAAGGTTCCTCCATGTAAAGTCTTTAGAGAGTTCCTGTTCCACACTTGCAAACCCTCGACCTCAGCTACCGCCTACAGGTTTGGTCTACAATGAGGTTTAGGTCAGAAAGGCCTGATTCTGGGAAGCCATTTCTGATTTGGAGTTGTTCTCTCAATTAAACTGCTGGGCGATATGACAGAGATCCAGTATTACTGTCCTACTGGGAGATCTGACAGAGATCCAGTATTACTGTCCTACTGGGAGATCTGATGGATATCCAGTCTTGGCCTCCTGCCAGACGCTCCCGGGCTTTGGTGTAAAATCTTTGGGTGTTTCTTTGACTGCATGATGCCATTTGTCCTAACAAAATGATCATGGCCTGTGGAAGGAAAACTGTCACCCAGCATGATAAATCCACCATTTCCGAATGACCTTGACTCTGTACAACATCACCTCTGGTGTTTGTTACCAGAAAGGTTTATTTCCATCTCATCTGCACTATAGAGCGATTCCGCTGAAAGGTTAGACTTCTTGCATATTTTCACGGTAAGGTCAAAGTCAAGAAACAGAGACATTTTTCATTTTTGGAAATGATGGACTAGATATCGCCGGTGGTCGTGTGCTTCTAGAATGGATTGCTGTGGATTTCTTAGATAACTCAGAGCCCTTAAAAGCTTAAAATAAAATGTTTATTTACAGAGGGAAATCTGGAATGCCATCGCAATTGGGCTCTCATTTATCTGCTCCTCCTCCACAGAGGGAGGACATCACTAACACCAGAGCCAACCACCACCTTGATGAAAAAGAAATCGAGAGAGAGACCTTTGTGTGTGTGTGAGAGAGAGAGGACACTATTTTTGTATGCTGCAGATTTGAGCAAGCTCTTTGTTTAGGTTGAGAAGGTGTGAAATGAGAGAAAGGGAAGGTTTGTAACGTGTGCAGATCATTTCAGCAGATCCAAGTTGGAGTAGGGGATGTTCTACACAAGAATAAATAAACTGAGCAGGAACCAAAAGAAGCGAAAACACACAACAACAAACACACACACTTACCCATGTACATATACAGACACACCAGTGTACATACACACACTCACCAATGTGCACACACTCACCAGTGTACATACACACACTCACCAATGTGCACACACACACCAGTGTACATACACACACTCACCAATGTGCACACACACACACCCCAGTGTACATACACACACTCACCAATGTGCACACACACACCAGTGTACATACACACACTCACCAATGTGCACACACTCACCAGTGTACATACACACACTCACCAATGTGCACACACACCCCAGTGTACATACACACACTCACCAATGTGCACACACACCCCAGTGTACATACACACACTCACCAACGCGCACACACACACACCCCAGTGTACATACACACACTCACCAATGTGCACACACACCCCAGTGTACATACACACACTCACCAATGTGCACACACTCACCAGTGTACATACACACACTCACCAATGTGCACACACACCCCAGTGTACATACACACACTCACCAATGTGCACACACACCCCAGTGTACATACACACACTCACCAACGCGCACACACACACACCCCAGTGTACATACACACACTCACCAATGTGCACACACACCCCAGTGTACATACACACACTCACCAATGTGCACACACACCCCAGTGTACATACACACACTCACCAATGTGCACACACACACCAGTGTACATACACACACTCACCAATGTGCACACACACCCCAGTGTACATACACACACTCACCAATGTGCACACACACCCCAGTGTACATACACACACTCACCAGTGCACACACACACAAGTGTACATATACACACTCACGAACGCATTCACGCACACACACTCAACAGTGTACATACACACACTCACCAGTGTGCACACACACACCCCAGTGTACATACACACACTCACCAATGTGCACACACACCCCAGTGTACATACACACACTCACCAATGTGCACACACACACCAGTGTACATACACACACTCACCAATGTGCACACACACCCCAGTGTACATACACACACTCACCAATGTGCACACACACACCAGTGTACATACACACACTCACCAGTGCACACACACACAAGTGTACATATACACACTCACGAACGCATTCACGCACACACACTCAACAGTGTACATACACACACTCAACAGCACACACACCAGTGTACATACACACACTTATCAAGCTGCACACACATACACCAGTGTACACACACACACACACACACACACACACACTCACCAATGCACACCCCCACCAACGCATGCACACGCACACACTCACCAATGCACACCCCCACCAACGCATGCACACGCACACACTCACCAGTGTACATATACACACTCACCAACGCATGCACACGCACACACACACACACACACTCACACACACGCTGCTTCTTTTGTCTTTTCTCTAATGGCATAACAAATAGTCTGATATGTTAATTCGGTGCATCTTAACAAATTAAAAATTCATTGATACAGTGACTGAAATGTGAGGGCAGAAGTGAACTAGAAGCTTAATAGTGTTGCAGTTCTCTCTGCTGCTTTAAATAATAACCTTGTGTTTGTACAGATAATAATAATAATAATAATAATAATAATAATAATAATAATAACCTTGTGTTTGTACAGATAATAATAATAATAATAATAATAATAATAATAACCTTGTGTTTGTACAGATAATAATAATAATAATAATAACCTTGTGTTTGTACAGATAATAATAATAATAATAATAATAATAATAATAATAATAATAATAATAATAACCTTGTGTTTGTACAGATAATAATAATAATAATAATAATATTAATAATAATAATAATAACCTTGTGTTTGTACAGATAATAATAATAATAATAACCTTGTGTTTGTACAGATAATAATAATAATAATAATAATAATAATAATAATAATAATAACATTGTGTTTGTACAGATGATAATAATAATAATAATAACCTTGTGTTTGTACAGATAATAATAATAATAATAATAATAATAACCTTGTGTTTGTACAGATGATAATAATAATAATAACAAAAAATAAATAATAATAATAGCAATAATAATCATACTAATAATAGTAATATAGTAATAATAATAATCATAATCATAATAATAATAATAGTAATAATATTAATAATAATAATAATAATAATAACCTTTTAGTATTTTACTCGTAGGAGTTAGGCATCGTGTGTGTTTGTGCATGCATGGCTGTGTTCGGGTAATTCAAGGTTCACTTACTTTTTTTAATGATGTAGGACTTGTTCAGTGTGTATATGTATGTGTATGTGTTGGGGTGTGTGTGTGTGTGTGTGTGTGTGTGTGTGTGTGTGTGTGTGTGTGTGTGTGTGTGTGTGTGTGTGCATGAATACCCACGTTCACCCTCACATGTATGTGCACATGCTTGTGTTCACAACCATATGCATGTGCTTGTACACAGTCAACAGACCCAAAGGTGCAGGGTTTTTCTGATTTAGTCAGAGGCCAGAATGGCCTTGACGCCTGTACATGCTAATTAACCTGCCTACATCATACACTCTCAGCTGCAGTGGTGCTAACCTAACCTGCCCATGTGCCGCACACTGCACAACACTCCCAACACTAGGGGCAGCGATGCGCATTGTTGGTTGATGTTCTTTTCTAAGAACCACAATTCTGACCTTGGTTGCATTTTTCTGAAAGCTTTGCTGAAAAATTGTGTTGAACCCATGGGCATCACAGAGCATGTTACCTACAGGATGCAAACTGTGGATGTTACCTACAAGACGCTACCTACATGACGTTACCTACAGGACGCACACTGTGGATATTACCTACAAGACGTTACCTACATGATGTTACCTACATGACGTTACCTACAGGACGCACACTGTAGATGCTACCTACAAGACGTTACCTACATGACGTTAACTACAGGACGCACACTGTGGATGTTACCTACAAGACGTTACCTACATGACGTTACCTACAGGACACACACTGTAGATGTTACCTACAAGACGTTACCTACATGACGTTAACTACAGGACTCACAGTGTGGATGTTACCTACAAGACATTACCTACATGACGTTAACTACAGGACGCACACTGTGGACGTTACCTACAAGACGTTACCTACATGACGTTAACTACAGGACGCACACTGTGGATGTTACCTACAAGACGTTACCTACATGACATTACCTACAGGACGCACACTGTGGATATTACCTACAAGACGTTACCTACATGACGTTAACTACAGGACGCACACTGTGGATGTTACCTACAAGACGTTACCTACATGACGTTACCTACAGGACACACACTGTAGATGTTACCTACAAGACGTTACCTACATGACGTTAACTACAGGACTCACAGTGTGGATGTTACCTACAAGACATTACCTACATGACGTTAACTACAGGACGCACACTGTGGACGTTACCTACAAGACGTTACCTACAAGACGTTACCTACATGACGTTAACTACAGGACGCACACTGTGGATGTTACCTACAAGACATTACCTACATGACGTTACCTACAGGACGCACACTGTAGATGTTACCTACAAGACGTTACCTACATGATGTTAACTACAGGACGCACACTGTGGATGTTACCTTCAAGACGTTACCTACAAGACGTTACCTACATGACGTTAGTTTTTCCTCAGTTTGGACAGAGCACTCTCCACCATTTCACTGCGAGTTATACTGTGTATGACTATGTATGTGACGAATAAACCAAACTTGAACTTGAACGGTAACTACAGGATGCACACTGTGGACGTTACCTACAGGACGTTACCTACAGGACGTTACCTACAAGACGTTATCTATAGGATGTGCACCCTGTCCTCTTGATCATTACACTTACAGTCTCTGCTGTGGGACAGGACAAGCTGGATCCAACAGTCCACACACACTCACACACACACACTCACACACACACTGTAAGACACTGTAGATTGTATATTTTAGACAGTCTGGTTCACCCTATGAGTTTGAAAATTTCAGAATGTCTGATTATGAGCACCTGTTTGCTGCAGTACACACACACACACACACACACACACACACAGTGAGAGAGAGATTTTTAAGCTTGTGTCAGGAATGAATGCCAGTGGTGTTTTTTTTTTTTATGGTTAAACCACTATCTTATACGTTTACCCACGAATCCATGAGTGTGTGGGAGTGTGTTTTTCCCATTCTAAGTACAGAGCAATAGTGCACAAAGGATCCGAATTAAATGAACACAGAGAATGAACGCAAAAACCACCAGCCACGAAACAAACAGGAAATGCTTTATAAATATTCTTTTAAAGACAAAACTTAAGGTCTCCAATTGTCAGCAACGGTCACCTCGCCAGCACCATCGCAGATAAGAATAATAACTTGTACATTAAAGACCGATAAATCAACATCGAGGCCAAACGTATTCACCAGGCTCTAAGCGCGTTTCCACGTTTCCAGAGTGTCTGGATGCGGTCAGTGTAATTATTTCCAACCTGTCTGTCGAGAGAGAGAGAGAGAGAGAGAGAGAGAGAGAGCGAGAGAGAGAGAGAGAGAGAGAGAGAGAGAGAGCGAGAGAGAGAGAGAGAGAGAGAGAGAGAGAGAGAGAGAGAGAGAGAGAGAGAGAGAGAGAGCATGCCATTTCTTAACAACCTGAGCGTTAAACCTCCACAGTAGCCTGGCAGAGCCACGCTGTATAACCGCAGACCTCAGGAGAGCACAAGGCTGCTGCGCTGTGCGCAGTAAAGTTCAGGCGACTGGTGTAAGGTAGTGAAGCAGTTCCGTTTAGCCTTTTCTGTTTCTTCATCGATAATCTCTACTACTCTTCATCAGAGTTCGGGAGACGGAGAAGCGAGGAGGTGGACGCGCGCGGAAGGCGCTTGGTTACCGGAGAAGCTGTGCGCGCGGAGCACAGACGAACCGGAGCGTTTCTACGGAGGTATTGGCGAGCTCCGTCTGGCACAAGTTAAATTCTTTATACATTTACGATGTCTGTATACTGTCGGGCAGAAGCTAAGCTCCGTTAATCATGCGCGTTATATACGTTCATTTTTTAGGACAAATTTTTAAGCCAAAAGTGAGCATGTAAAACTCGGCGAAGATGTGTGGAATTTAAACTTTGCACCGCAGGATTTCTCAGCTTTAATGTGGAATGTACCGATATAAATAACGAATAAGCGGCGCTCGTGATGGACGGCCTGAATGACACCTGGATCGATGCGCTCCCGGGCGCTCCCAACTCCTCCTGGGAATATGGGAACCGGTATTCCTTATCCACAGTAGTGGGTCTCGCAGCGCTCGTGAGCTTTTTGATACTATTCACTATAGTCGGAAATGTTCTGGTCGTCATTGCCGTTTTGACCAGCAGAGCTTTGAAGGCGCCCCAGAACCTCTTCCTGGTTTCTTTAGCCACCGCGGACATTCTCGTGGCCACGCTCGTGATGCCATTCTCGCTGGCGAACGAGCTGATGGGTTACTGGCTGTTCGGGAGCGTGTGGTGCGGCATTTACCTGGCGCTGGACGTGCTCTTCTGCACTTCCTCTATAGTTCACCTGTGCGCCATAAGCCTGGACAGGTACTGGTCTGTAACGCAGGCAGTGGAGTACAATCTGAAGCGCACCCCTCGCAGGGTGAAGGCCATTATAGTGATGGTGTGGCTGATCTCTGCCGTGATATCCTCACCTCCACTGCTCTCTGTCGACAGTCAGACGGGAGACTCGGAGCAGCCGCAGTGCGAGCTCAACGACGAGACCTGGTACATCCTCTGCTCGAGCACGGCATCCTTCTTCGCCCCCTGCGTCATCATGGTCCTCGTCTACGTCCGGATTTACCAGGTGGCCAAAACCAGGACCAGGACCATGTCCGAGAAGAAACACAGCCTGGACGCGCCCACGCAGACAGAGAACGGCGTCAGCAAGGCCACGTCGGTGGCCAGGCTGAGCGGAGAGCGCGAGAACGGCCACTGTGGCAGCAGGCATGCCGAGCCAGGCGAGCACAGCACAGTAGAGCCAGAGGCTCCCTCCTCTGCGGAGGTCCCGGGGCAGAGGCCGAGGGAGCAGACCCCAAGCAGGAGCCCGGGCGAGGGGCCGGAACCCACGGACGCGGCGGCGGTGGAGCCATGCAGACGCACGTCTCGCGCCGGCAGCAGGACCAGGGAGCTGTTCTCCTCACGCACGAGGAGAAGTGGCCGGCGCAAAAGCAGCAGCAGCAGCGTGAAGCGAAGGGCGTCACAGGTGCGGGAGAAGCGCTTCACCTTCGTTCTGGCTGTGGTGATGGGCGTGTTCGTGGTCTGCTGGTTCCCGTTCTTCTTCAGCTACAGCCTGTACGGCCTGTGCCGGCAGGCCTGCCAGATCCCAGACGTGCTCTTCAAGTTCTTCTTCTGGATTGGTTACTGCAACAGCTCCCTGAACCCTGCTATCTACACCATCTTTAACCAGGACTTCAGAAGAGCTTTCCATAAGATCCTGTGCTTGTCATGGAAGAAGTCCTTCTAGAAGAAGAACTACCTAGAGCACCGAAGATGGTTGTCTTTGATCTTTGGAGACAAATGTTCTCTGTAGCTCTGAAGAAGTCTTTCAAGTTTTCTAGACCTTAAGGAAATCTGTATACAGTAATGGGGAGTATCGATCTAGAACTTTGCTGAACAATCTTCCAGAGTTTTGATAAACTGGAGGCAAAAAGATGTTTGCTCTGACTTCTCAGTTTAATAGACAGTGATTCTTGGGGCAATAGATGAGGATAATAACACACTGTTGCTTCGTCTAAGAATACAGGTTATGTGTTCAGTTCGGTTCAATGGAACCAAACTGCATATGTCACCACAGACCACAGATAACACTGTGCTGGAGCATGCTTTATTTTCCTGTGCTTGGATTGGCTCTGGTCCGCTTGGTGTAGGAGTTAAAGTTAAGACGACGCACAGATGAACAGAACGTATCAGTGTTACTGCTGCAGTTGAGAATGTAAATCTATAGATGTATTTATTTTTCTGTGAACTATGCATAAGTCGTACGAATAAAAAGGGCGCGAAATTATTGTGACATTGCAGCTTTTCTCAAGAAACTACATATGAGCCATACATGAGCCATTCTGTATACATGAGAATTTCTCACAGGTCTCGAGATGAGACTATCCTGTGCATGCGTGTGTGTGTGTGTGTGTGAAGGTGGGTGTGCGCTTGTGTGTATGTGCATGTGTTCTGATGAGACTATCCTGTGCATGCGTGTGTGTGTGTGTGTGTAAAGGTGGGTGTGCGCTTGTGTGTATGTGCATGTGTTCTGATGAGACTATCCTGTGCATGCGTGTGTGTGTGTGTGTGTGTGAAGGTGGGTGTGCGCTTGTGTGTATGTGCATGTGTTCTGATGAGACTATCCTGTGCATGCGTGTGTGTGTGTGTGTGTGAAGGTGGGTGTGCGCTTGTGTGTATGTGCATGTATTCTGATGAGACTATCCTGTGCGTGTGTGTGTGTGTGTGTCTGCGTGTGCGTGTGCGTGTGTGTGTGAGAGAGAGTGGGCGTGCGCTTGCATGTGCATGTATTCTAATGAGACTTGCTGGTATGAGTCTTATTCTGTTAGCTGCACTTTGGTCTGATGTTGTCTGCTGGGTCACACATTACACATTAACTTTAGCCTCCACAGAGCATGAAAAAGAATTTTTCGCCCTAATGATACATAAAAAACAAATTAAAACCTGAACTGGCAACCTTTGAACTTTTTTCTACAAAAAATTATTCGGGATAATAAATGTTTGTTCCTTCTGGTTAAGGGAGCCAATGGAGTGCTTGTAAATCATTAATTATGTGTCCAGCATTATTAATAGTTGTAGCTTTGAAATGGCTATCAGAAACTGGGGCCTAATGTGAGACAATCGGACACAGACATGGTTCTGAAAGCGTACAGACCATAAGCAGTGTTACTGCCGGTGATTTTCCGAGGTGTGAGTTGGCAACCCGATAAATTGGCATCACAGTGGCAGCGTGATCTGCATAACAGACAAACCAGCCGCATTCAAGCCATATCGGTGTACTGGCGCATGCCCGAGCACGTGATTTTAAAAATAGGCCTACATGGCAACATAAAAATTACAATTCAAATGCGCTGATGAAAGATGAAATCTTTTGCCCCTCATTGTGTAAATCGACCGGTTATGATGGGATGACGTTCATCAGCAGGCTACACTGGCTCATAAACTAATGGCAACTCTCAAAGAGTCAACGTACAATATGAGAATCTAACGTACGACTCATGGTGGTGTAGCTGTTGGGGGCATCGTGTGTCTACTTATTTCCCCAGGAAAGGTCAGCGTCTTTTCCTGGGCCATTTTGGCTATGTTCTATGACTGAAAGCGGGTAAAACTACCTACATTGTTCCAGTGGGACTTCTATAAAGTGTGTGTGTGTGTGTGTGTGTGTGTGTGTGTGTGTGTGTGTGTGTGTGTGTGTGTGTGTGTGTGTGTGTGTGTGTGTGCGTGTGTGTGTGTTTAAATGTTATTCTCTTTAAGCCACTGCCCCATTTATGTTCCAGATTTAAACCTTTAATCAGTTTTAACTCCAAGCCATAATGAATCCTTTAGGAGCTGAAACTATACAGTCCTCATTTAATTCTTCCTTCCCAGCCGTCTGCAGAACTGGGCCACACACTCACACTCCAGTAGGTCTCTGTGTACTTGTACAGTTCTGAAAACACCATTTTCTTATGATTGTCACAAAGCTTACAGCAAACCTGACTGCAGTCTCAGTAGACAGCTCACTAACAAACACGTCCATTTCAGATCAATGACACGTCCATTTCAATAATTGTGAGGACATTTGTTGAGGTGGGGGGGGGGGGTACCTCTGCCCTGCGCTGGTAGTGACATCTGTTGTTCTGTCTGTCCAGGTCAGAAATGGGCCATCTTCTCTCCCAAACCTCATGAAGAATGTTAGCTTTCAGATCCAATCATACCACTGATATACAGAGAGAGAGAGGAGTGTGTTGTACATGACCACTAACAGAATGACCAGCTCTGCCGTGACGGTGAGGCTGGAGATCGGAAGGAAGACAGTGAAGGGATAAGGCTCTCCATGGTGGTGGTGAGACAGCAGGGGAGAGCGAGACAGAGGAAGCCAGCGCGAGCTAATGAGTTGGCGGGAGAGGATGTAGTGACTGTGGCTGCCCGCTGCAGAGAGACTTCCTCCACCGCCCCGCTGCATCTCCTCGTACTTAGAGAGAGAACAGCAGCTGCAGCTCCTATACTGACTTACTGCCAGTGCCTGAAGCTTCCTCTCTGGTTATTACTGTGTGTGTGTCACTACTCCTCTCTGCCTTATTAAAGCACAACAACCATCTGCTCACTCGCCACACACACAGCCACCACCTTGTTTCTCTATTGCATTGGCTACTGGGGATCCCTGAGCCACACACAGAGGTGTGGGCGATGCAGAAGTAGTGGGCGGGGCGGTGAGCAGAGTGGGCGGGGCCAGTGCTGTAAGCTCCTCGGTAAAGGTACGGCTGGCCAGTGAGTCTCTGCGATTTCTGGTGTTCCCGTGAATCGTTTAGAATTAATTTAACCTCAAAACGGACTTCACAGTTAAAAAACAAAGAAAGTGCAAAGATGTGCAGAATACTTATAAAAACTGACTAATGAACCAACTAAAAACTTCGAGCTACGGTGATGCCTGCTTGAGCTGTTTGATGGGTGAACGGTTCATAATTCAGTGCTGCATTAGTCATTATAATGTCCATTGATTGATATAGTGACGTCAGGTGTGATGTCACGGTGCGATGTCACGGTGAATTGGGAAAACCATTCTTCTACTATTTGCAAAGTTTTTGTTTGTTTGTTTGTTGCGGGCTTTTGCGATGTTGGTGTTTGAAACGCGTCGGTGTCCCGGGACCCCCCGCGCAACGCGCTCAGGCCTTGCTTGCGCGCCTGTCCTCGGGTTGTATCTCGCGCGGAGTCTTGCGCGTTCTCCTGGAGCAGGAGAGGGGCGCGCGGTGTCCCATGCGGCGTGAGTCTCCTCTTCTCGCTTCTGAAATGTTCGGACGTCCGGCGAGAGTTCGCGCAGGGAAATGTTAGTGAGCGAAAAGCACTAAATTCGGGATTTTTTGTTGTTGGTGGTGGGTTTTGGTTTGTTTGGGGTTTTTTTTTGCGATTTTTAAAGCACCCCATAAGTTTTAAACGAACAGAAAGGTTGTGTAACCTCCCTTTTATTATTAATCTGTCATGAGAAATGAAACGGTTTTTGGTCGTTTATGTGTAATGTTTTATTGATGAAAAATAAGGTTCATTTAATCAGTTGTGACCCGATTTAGCCATATACTAACAGCTAGCTTTTGAAAATGATACATATTCCATATTATAAACCATGTCTGACAGGTTCCCCTCTCTCTCTCTCTCTCTCTCTCTCTCTCTCTCTCTCTCTCTCTCTCTCTCTCTCTCTCTCTCTCTCTCTCTCTCTCTCTCTCTCTCTCTCTCTCTCTCTCGTATGTTTTTATATGATGCACTGTTAATCCAGCATCTAGCGCTAACTTCTCAATCAAGTCAGTTTAAAGTTCGGTGCCATTGTTTTCTAGCACGGTAAATGTTAGCCAATACCGCCCTCTGCTGTTTAAATAGCAGCATCACGCCCCGGCGTCCCTTTGTGCGGACGTTTTATAGTAAAGGGAACGTCAGAATTTTTTTTGCTTGTTTGTTTTGCAGTTAGCACTACGTATTATTAAACACGAACAGCGTTTTTTCCAGGTAGAATTCTACTAAAGTTTAAATTTAGCTGTAGCTTCCTTCGCTCACTGATTGATAGAGAGAAGAAGAAGATATGATTTCACTTTTACATACTGTGCTGTTATTTTCTTTACACAAAACGTTTCATCTTCTGCAGGATGTGTGAGAACAGAGCTCCGAAAGGCAAAGTCAGTAACGACGACTCGAGAAGCTCAAGGGCCCCAGGGGTGTTCCAGTCCTCCCTCCTTCTGAGAATATCCTGAGAGCTTGCCGTTTGTGAAGGTCACACAATTCCAGGAGAAGTGCGCACAAGTATAAGACTCCAAAAATATGAAAAAGTTTTAAAGCTCCTTACATAATATACATAAATGATGTGTGCATGCAGGTTTAAGGTCAGATATTCTGAGCAGCACAGTGAGCACCAGGAAACCTGCTGTGAGATTATACAGATTCTAGTGTTTGTGATTCTAGTCATCACAAACCTGCCATCTCTTTGTCTCATTAAAATTGTAAAAATCTCCTCATGCCATCTCAGAACATCTCACATTTTCTCACACCTTACCACAATGTCTCAAATCTCACAACCATGAACACTGACCACAGACAGATGCTGCAGCCTTGTCTTATATGAAGGTGCTCTCTCTGAAACATCAGCCCATTTCTCTAGAAACCTTGTGTACTTCACTACTACTTCAATTTTCTATCTATCTATCTATCTATCTATCTATCTATCTATCTATCTATCTATCTATCTATCTATCTATCTATCTATCTATCTATCTATCTATCTATCTATCTATCTATCTATCTAGCTATCTTTTCTATGCAGGCCCCTCGGTCATATTAAGTCTATAGGTGTGTGAAAGGTTTAGGTAGCAGAATAGTGAGTGGTAATAGGGTCGAAGTCTTGTGTTCTATTTAATATATTGTCAAATTTAAGCTTGTTTTGTGCAGTAGTGTATAATTAATACATTGATTGCCTAACAAATTCAAACTCAGGATACCCATTAGTGCCAAATCATTTCAAGCATTCACTTTTTCATTATCATGTGACAAACCCCACCTCCAAACTCAGTGGCTAATGTGCTTCCCTTGTACTCAGGAGGTTCCCTCCACCACCAGGTTGTCACTGTGGGGCCCCAGAGCAAGACCCTTAACCCTCAATTGTACTCAGTCATAATTGTAACTTGCTTTGCATAAAGCACTAGTTTTGATCTTACTTGGTACGTCTGGTGATGGCAGCTATGAAGAAGAGAAGTGTTATATGACAGCTGGTCCTGTCTGTGATCTGGACCGTAAAGATGCTAGTCTTTATAACCAGCCCTGCTTAAAAGGCCTTGCGTGTCAGCGTGATGCATAGATATACAGTATGAAGTCTTTTCTCGGTTAAAAACGCTTCCGACTGCTAAAAATAAACTTCTCAGCTCGCTGCCTGGAACAGATTCCATACAGAAACATTCTCCTGATCTGATTGCAGTTGTTGTCAGTTCTCAGGCCACTAAATCCAATGCAAAAAATTAGAGGTGTGTGTCCCGGTCGAGAGAGACTGTTAGCAACCCGTCTCTCCCACTCTGGTAGATACCACGACTGCTTTGCTCACACTTCACCCACTGGTACAGGAATTCTGCGGTGTGGTGGGAAAACCGCATTGCTCACGTCAGGCTCTGCTGGTCTCCCTCCACTGTGTTCGGGTGCTTCTCAGTCAACAGTCACAGTCACAGAGAACTGACTGTTGTACGCAGCTGTTTTCATCTTTCTCTCTCTTCCTGTTTCTCTCCATGTCTTCCTTTCTGTCTGTCTGTGTCCTCAGAATTTGCTGACTCTGGTGAGTGAGTTATCCTCTAAAGCCTCTCATCCCCACCTCCTGCACTCCACTGCTGTCTGTGCACTCAGACTCACTGAGACTCACGCACCCGTCTGTCCTCACCAGTGACCAACAATAACCACCTTCTCGCTCATTTTATTTTGTCTCAAATGTTTGTTTTTTAGCTTGTTTTTTGTTGATTTGTTTGTTATTTGTCTCCACTCCTTTAGTGTATTGCCTGCCAGGGTATTCCCAGATGTGTGTGTGTGATTGTGTGTGTGTGTGTGTGTGTGTGTGTGTGTAATGCCTCCTACTAGTCTTCCTCTTTGTCATGAGCCATTTTATTCAAGCTCGAGCTGGAGCTCATTAGATTCGAGTGCTGGATATATACTCTCTCCCCACTTCATTAGAGTGCTGGATATATACTCTCCCCACTTCATTAGAGTGCTGGATATATACTCTCCCCACTTCATTAGAGTGCTGGATATATACTCTCTCCCCACTTCATTAGAGTAGAGTGCTGGATATATACTCTCTACCCATTTCATTAGAGTAGAGTGCTGGATAGATACTCTCTCCCCAGTTCATTAGAGTGCTGGATTTGTACTCTCTACCCACTTCATTAGATTAGAGTGTTGGATATATACTCTCCCCACTTCATTAGAGTGCTGGATATATACTCTCCCCACTTCTTTAGTGTGCTGGATATATATTCTCCCCCAATTCATTAGAGTAGAGTGCTGGATATATACTCTCTCCCCAATTCATTAGTGTGCTGGATATATACTCTCTACCCAATTTATTAATTTAGAGTGCTGGATATATACTCTCTCCACTTCATTAGAGTGCTGGATATATACTCTCCCTACTTCATTAGATTAGAGTGCTGGATATATACTCTCTACCCACTTTATTCGATTAGAGTGCTGGATATATACTCTCTAACCACTTTATTAATTTAGAGTGCTGGATATATGCTCTCCCCACTTTATTAGAGTGCTGGATATATACTCTCCCCACTTCATTAGAGTGCTGGATATATACTTTCTCCCAACTTCTTTAGATTATCTTGCTGGATATATACTCTCCCTACTTCATTAGATTAGCGTGTTGGATATATACGCTCTCCCCACTTCATTAGATTCGAGTGCTGGATATATACTTTCCCCACTTCATTAGCATGCTGGATATATATTCTCCCCAATTCATTAGAGTAGAGTGCTGGATATATACTCTCTCCCCACTTCATTAGAGTGTTGGATATATACTCTCCCCACTTCATTAAAGTGCTGGACATATACTCTCTACCCCCTTCATTCACTTAGAGTGCTGGATATATACTTTCTACCCACTTCATTTGAGTGCTGGATTTGTACTCTCTACCCACTTCATTAGAGTAGAGTGCTGGATATATACTCTCTACCCACTTCATTAGAGTAGAGTGCTGGATATATAATCTCTACCCATGTCATTAGAGTAGAGTGCTGGATATATACTCTACCCGCTTCATTAATTTAGAGTGCTGGATATATACTCTCTACCTACTTCATTAGAATGCTGGATATATACTCTTCCCACTTCACTAGAGTGCTGGATATATTCTCTCCGCACTTTTTAGAAAATACCATCATTGGAGTGGCCTACAGCTCCCATCTAAAGCACTGGGCCAGGGCTGGTGAGTTCTTTAGCATCAGAACGAACCATCTGAATCATCACACACACTCCATCATAGTGGAACAGAGAGTTAATGCTGACAGTCTAGAAAATGTCATGAGGCTTAAAAAAACAGCCAACCTCCTGACTCATGCAGTTCTCATCTGCCTCATCAATGTGTCTATCAATCAGAGACTTCGAGAGTGGTTCTTTATATCTGTGTGTGAAGCAGGGGGGACGGTGCATGCATCTGTGTGTGTGACAGAGCCTGAAGAATGAATGTGTGTGTGTGTTTGTGTGTGTGTGTGTGTGTGTGTGTGTGTGTGTGTGTGTGTGTGTGTGTGTATAAGAATGCTAGATGTGTAGGGTAATCATTCCAGGCAGATTCTGTGAAGCATGTCAGTAGAGAAAGGTCCCCCAAACACACACACACACACACACACACACACACACACACACACACACGATTTGTTTCGCTGGAACTGGGGTGATAAACCTTAACTTTACTTGCCCAAAAACACCATTTGCACAGCTGACGTTCTGTCCCCCTCCATTCAGAAACAAAACCAAACTTCTGCTACTAACATTCCTGACTCAGTGCATCCGTTTATAACCATATGAGAGAGAGAGAGAGAGAGAGAGAGAGAGAGAGAGAGAGAGAGAGAGAGAAGGAAGGATGGATGTTTTAAGTGTTTAAGAACAGCTCATGGAAAAAGGTGGACAAACAGACCACAAGGTGGTATTCAACAGAACAGAGCACCCGGTCTCCTCGTTGTAGGAGAGTTTTTGAAGAAAGCATCCTTGATGGCAGCATGAACATCAACATAAACCACCCGAGCATCGTACCCACACCTCCAACAGCTTCTGCAACTGGGAGGAGTGGGTCTGCAGCCCAGCCTCACGGAGCTCCGCCCCATGCACCGTCATCGTCATCGTCACCGTCACCGACACGCTCGAGCCAGAGCGAGAGGGCACGAGTTCGGACGCACACGGGCTCCCGACGTGCTGCTGCTGCTGTTGCTGCTGCTGCTGCTCGCGCCTGCGTTTGCTCTGCCTCCAATAGATGTGAGTAGAGACGTGCGCGAGTCTGGCTCGGTTCTGCCCGTCCTGGCACGCTCCGGTGGCGTGCCCGCTGATGCGTCTTCTGATGCGTCTTCTGCTTTCTCAAATGTTGGCATTTGTTCTGCGCGTTTCGGGCGAGCGCGGATCTGCTGGTAGTTTCAGTGTCCGTTAAAAGGACGCGAGCACCGTGAGCTCTCGGGCTGATTCTCGGTGCTGTTCCGGTGCAGGTGTGACAACCATGATGTGGAGCGCGCAAGCACATCTCAGATCGCAGGTGTGAGGGGAATGTTGTCTGTGCGGAGCTTTGACTCGAGGCTTTGGGGAACCAGTCCATGAAGTGTTTTCTGAAACTGTCCGGCTGACTAATTGTACGGATCCTAAAACGCCACGCGTCGCTTAACCGATCCGTCCACGGGCGGATGGCCAGCTATCCCGTTACAGGACCGATGGACGGCACGTTCGCGTCAGGCTTCCATTCAAATAGTGCTTCGTTATGTTCTCTCTCTCTCTCTCTCTCTCTCTCTCACTCTCTCTACGCTAACAGGGAGCAGGGCTGCGTTTCGGGGATTTAGTGGGTCGTGCGCTTAGATAGACGCTTCTCAGATAAAGTGCCGGAGTTCCGCGAGCCTCGCTGTGCTGAAATGGTGCTGGTAGCTGTGTGTAGTTGTATAGTTTAATTCTGTGCTGTCGCATCCAGTTCCTCCAGGCCTCTTTTTTTAACATGACTTGACATTTAGGAATAACTGACATGCGGGAGCGCTGTTAACCAGTTAAGTGACGCAAATGGGGCTTGTTTAACGGACAGTAAACTGCGTGCGACGTGGCTCCTGCTTCTGATAATCTGGTGCTGTGTCTCTTTGGGGGGAAAATGCAAATCTCGTTTCTTCTCCGCGGAGCGCAGTAACCTAATGCCTAATGTAAACCCTAATAATAGCGCGCGCCCAACAGTCTCTACAGTAACACGAGGAGCTGACGCGCCCCCGCGCCCTGGAAACACCTGTCTGCTCCTCCACCTGAACGGGGATGCAGAATCTCGCAGTGCTGCACGCCAGTTCTCACACCGTCGCGCATCGCTGAATCTGACGTATTCAATCCCCTCAGTCCCGGAAGACGGCGGTTTTGACATTGCATCCTTTCATAGTGACCTTGAGCGTGCACACACAGCTGAGCACTGAGCGCCAGAGCAGACAGCACCAGGAGACTTCCCCCTGGTTCTCAGCAGGCCGAGACACTCTCCCTTCTGTCTGCCTCTCTCGCACTCGCATTTAAATCTATATGTGTGTGCGCGCCTGTGCGTGCTGAGTTGGCCGCTCATGTGTTGTAGAGGTAGGGCATGGCGGTAACCTTGATGTTGCTGTTATCGTCCAGGCTACTATGAGAAAACCACTGGTGCGCTGAGGGACGTCTGGATTCAGCCGGTTTCCTGGGAGGCAGCATGTGTGGCGTGTGAAAGTCCCACCTGGCGTGCCTGTGACACAGTGTCTAGCCGAGCCATCCGCCATGGGTCTGGGGTGCCACTTGGACCCGGAGCGCCGGATGTGGGAACGCCGGGTGCTGGAACGTCGGCGAGTCCGGTGCGCGCGGAGAAAGCTGCACCCGACGCGGGTGCTCACACTCCTCCTCGGCCTCCTGGCAGTAAGTTCCCTTCCCTTCTCTCTACGTGCCTTCTTCTCATGGGGTTCTGCCTCTCAGTGGGAGGGGCTACAGGGTCCCGCCCCTCACAGGACACTGCTGTCAGCGGCAGAGGCCAATGAGAGCCACGGGGAGTACCCCGAGGACCTGTTCTCCCTGGAGGAGAGACGCCGGGGCGCCGTGGCGCTGCACATGATTGGCATGCTCTACATGTTCATCGCGCTCGCCATCGTCTGCGACGAGTTCTTCGTCCCTGCCCTCACCGTCATCATCGAGAAGCTGGCCATCTCCGACGACGTGGCCGGCGCCACCTTCATGGCCGCCGGAGGCTCCGCCCCCGAGCTGTTCACCTCCGTGATCGGCGTGTTCATCTCCCACAGCAACGTGGGCATCGGCACCATCGTGGGCTCGGCCGTCTTCAACATCCTGTTCGTGATCGGCATGTGCGCCGTCTTCTCCAAGGAGATCCTCAACCTGACATGGTGGCCGCTCTTCCGAGACGTCTCCTTCTACATCCTGGACCTGGTTATGCTGATCGTCTTCTTCCTGGACAACCACATCAGCTACGGCGAGAGCATTGCGCTGCTGTTAGCCTACGCCACCTACGTGCTCTTCATGAAGTACAACAGCCACGTGGAGACGCTCGTCAAGGGCTTGCTGAACCGTAACCAGGTAGTGGAGGTTGTGGAGCCCCAGCCCAAGGTGAGCCCCACTCCACCCCTCCTCCCAACCACCGTACACACACCTGTACCTCCACCTCAGGCAGCTGGTAGGACAGGGGCGAGGAGATCTGCACTGGCAGTGTACTGCAGCTTTACTTCTGCCACAGTACGTGTGCCTGCGATTCAAAAACACAAGTTGCACACCGAAGAGTTGACCCTCCATGTTGCCTGGCAACAGGTAGCAATTTGTTTAGTGGGCTAGGCGGCACTACTTGCACTCAAACGTGCACACACACACACACACACACACACACACACACACACACACACACACATTCTCATCGCTCATTTCAGTAGTTGTGCACAGATTAAATACTTTATCCACCTGCACATTGTCTTGTGGTAAGATGCACCCGTATAAGCTGTAGGAATCCTCCGTGTACCGTGTCCTGTAGTCCTGTTTGTTTCTGACATTTTGAGAGTTCTCAGAGGCCTCAGTTCAGAGTTCAGAATGCCTATTTTACCCAGCCATGTCAGAATAAGGTTGTTCCCGGATCAGCTTTTGCCTAATCGTGTCCTCATTCTAAGTCTGGAGGCCCAGAAGTGACTCCAGAATTGCATTCTGAAGTGCATCATGCATACATGTCTGAGTGTTTACCAGCGTACTTGAAATAGCATCCTGTCAAAACCCTAAATACACCGGTCCATCTATGTACAGCTATTTGCTACTAAAGTACATTTTCATCTTACACTTGGGATTGTTTCATGTATACATGTGTCTTCAGTGTGTGTCAGTGTGTGCATGTGCCTGTATGTGTGTGTCTTGAGTGTGTGTGTGTGTTTCAATGACTTACTTCCATTTACATCTATATTTACAGCACGATGCTATGGCGGTTTTTTTTTTCCCCGCAGAAGCGACCTCAATAAATGTTTAGTCGTCTCTGTGTAAGTAGATTCCTCGCGCAAATGCATTAGGAAACTAAGATTCCATTATGTTTAGAACCTGTCAGAGAGAATATACACAAGGAAAATACACACAAGGAAAATACACACAAGTAATGAGAGAGAAATGTTTCATGGGGGACACTGATTCAGTGCTTGGGCCATGAGATACAGAGATTGGTGAGATCGGGGCTTGCAGATAGGAGGGAGCAGGTCCATTTTTGGCTTTGTAGGCAAGTGTCAGGGTTTTATATCCTGTGTGTGTGTGTGTGTGTGTGTGTGTGTGTGTATGTGTGTGTGAGAGAGAGAGAGAGAGAGAGAGAGAGTGTGTGTGTGTGTGTGTGTGTGTGTGTGTGTGTGTGTGTGTGAGAGAGAGAGAGAGATTCAGGTCTGATATTTGTGTACTAGGAGTCAGAGTCCGGTCTGATATTTGTTAGGTGGTACATGTTCAGCTTTTGGAAATGATGTCTGCCTGGTTTATCCAAATATGTTGTTGTTGTGTAGTAAATTACCATGCACTTACTGAATCCATCACACCACTCTCTGTCTGTAAGCTGTATGGAACGTTTTGGTGTTGCTCAGCCCTTAGGAAGGATGGTTTTCTGGACGTCCCTGTAAGACCTTCTAAACTTTTGTGAGAGCTGAGGAAGTATTACAGTTGGCGTCAGAGGTATTGCTTAGGGTTAGAGTTAGAGTTAGGGTCAGGGTAGAGTTAGAGTTAGAGTTGGGGTCAGGTTAGAGTTAGAGTTAGAGTTGGGGTCAGGGTAGAGTTAGAGTTAGAGTTGGGGTCAGGTTAGAGTTAGAGTTAGAGTTGGGGTCAGGGTAGAGTTAGAGTTAGAGTTGGGGTCAGGTTAGAGTTAGAGTTAGAGTTGGGGTCAGGTTAGAGTTAGAGTTAGAGTTGGGGTCAGGTTAGAGTTAGAGTTAGAGTTAGGGTCAGGGTAGAGTTAGAGTTAGAGTTAGGGTCAGGGTAGAGTTAGAGTTAGAGTTGGGGTCAGGTTAGGGTTAGAGTTAGAGTTAGGGTCAGGGTAGAGTTAGAGTTAGAGTTGGGGTCAGGTTAGAGTTAGAGTTAGAGTTGGGGTCAGGGTAGAGTTAGAGTTAGAGTTGGGGTCAGGTTAGAGTTAGAGTTAGAGTTGGGGTCAGGTTAGAGTTAGAGTTAGAGTTGGGGTCAGGTTAGAGTTAGAGTTAGAGTTGGGGTCAGGTTAGGGTTAGAGTTAGAGTTGGGGTCAGGTTAGAGTTAGAGTTAGAGTTGGGGTCAGGTTAGGGTTAGAGTTAGAGTTGGGGTCAGGTTAGGGTTAGAGTTAGAGTTGGGGTCAAGTTAGGGTTAGAGTTGGGATCATGTTACGGTTAGAGTTAGAGTTGAGGTCAGGTTAGGGTTTGAGTTGGGATCATGTTACGGTTAGAGTTAGAGTTGGGGTCAGGTTAGGGTTAGAGTTAGAGTTGGGGTCAGGTTAGGGTTAGAGTTAGAGTTGGGGTCAGGTTAGGGTTAGAGTTAGAGTTGGGGTCAGGTTAGGGTTAGAGTTAGAGTTGGGGTCAGGTTAGGGTTAGAGTTGGGATCATGTTACGGTTAGAGTTAGAGTTGGGGTCAGGTTAGGGTTAGAGTTGGGGTTGGAGTCAGGTTAGGGTTAGCGTTAGAGTTGGGGTCAGGTTAGGGTTAGAGTTGGGGTTGGGGTCAGGTTAGGGTTAGCGTTAGAGTTGGGATCATGTTACGGTTAGAGTTAGAGTTGAGGTCAGGTTAGGGTTTGAGTTGGGATCATGTTACGGTTAGAGTTAGAGTTGGGGTCAGGTTAGGGTTAGAGTTAGAGTTGGGGTCAGGTTAGGGTTAGAGTTAGAGTTGGGGTCAGGTTAGGGTTAGAGTTAGAGTTGGGGTCAGGTTAGGGTTAGAGTTGGGGTTGGGGTCAGGTTAGGGTTAGCGTTAGAGTTGGGGTCAGGTTAGGGTTAGAGTTGGGATCATGTTACGGTTAGAGTTAGAGTTGAGGTCAGGTTAGGGTTTGAGTTGGGATCATGTTACGGTTAGAGTTAGAGTTGGGGTCAGGTTAGGGTTAGAGTTGGGATCAGGTTAGGGTTAGAGTTAGAGTTGGGATCATGTTATGGTTAGAGTTAGAGTTGGGGTCAGGTTAGGGTTAGAGTTAGAGTTGGGGTCAGGTTAGGGTTAGAGTTGGGATCATGTTACGGTTAGAGTTAGAGTTGGGGTCAGGTTAGGGTTAGAGTTAGAGTTGGGGTCAGGTTAGGGTTAGAGTTGGGGTTGGGGTCAGGTTAGGGTTAGCGTTAGAGTTGGGGTCAGGTTAGGGTTAGAGTTGGGATCATGTAACGGTTAGAGTTAGAGTTGAGGTCAGGTTAGGGTTTGAGTTGGGATCATGTTGCGGTTAGAGTTAGAGTTGGGGTCAGGTTAGGGTTAGAGTTAGAGTTGGGGTCAGGTTAGGGTTAGAGTTAGAGTTGGGGTCAGGTTAGGGTTAGAGTTGGGATCATGTTACGGTTAGAGTTAGAGTTGGGGTCAGGTTAGGGTTAGTGTTAGAGTTGGGGTCAGGTTAGGGTTAGCGTTAGAGTTGGGGTCAGGTTAGGGTTTGAGTTGGAATCATGTTACAGTTAGAGTTGGGATCAGGTTAGGGTTAGAGTTAGAGTTGGGGTCAGATTATGGTTAGAGTTAGAGTTGGGGTCAGGTTAGGGTTAGAGTTGGGATCATGTTACGGTTAGAGTTGGGGTTGGGGTCAGGTTAGGGTTAGGATTAGACATGGGGTCAGGTTAGGGTTAGAGTTGGAATCATGTTACGGTTAGAGTTAGAGTTGGGGTCAGGTTAGGGTTAGAGTTGGGATCATGTTACGTTTAGAGTTAGAGTTGAGGTCAGGTTAGAGTTAGAGTTGGGATCATGTTACGGTTAGAGTTAGAGTTGGGGTCAGGTTAGGGTTAGAGTTAGAGTTGGGGTCAGGTTAGGGTTAGGATTAGACATGGGGTCAGGTTAGGGTTAGAGTTGGAATCATGTTACGGTTAGAGTTAGAGTTGGGGTCAGGTTAGGGTTAGAGTTGGGATCATGTTACGTTTAGAGTTAGAGTTGAGGTCAGGTTAGAGTTAGAGTTGGGATCATGTTACGGTTAGAGTTAGAGTTGGGGTCAGGTTAGGGTTATAGTTAGAGTTGGGGTCAGGTTAGGGTTAGAGTTAGAGTTGGGGTCAGGTTAGGGTTAGAGTTAGAGTTGGGGTCAGGTTAGGGTTAGAGTTGGGGTTGGGGTCAGGTTAGGGTCAGCGTTAGAGTTGGGATCAGGTTAGGGTTAGAGTTGGGATCATGTTACGGTTAGAGTTAGAGTTGGGGTCAGGTTAGGGTTAGAGTTGGGATCATGTTATGGTTAGAGTTGGGGTTGGGGTCAGGTTAGGGTTAGGATTAGACATGGGGTCAGGTTAGGGTTAGAGTTGGGGTTGGGGTCAGGTTAGGGTTAGTGTTAGAGTTGGGGTCAGGTTAGGGTTAGGATTAGACTTTGAGTCAGGTTAGGGTTAGAGTTATTATGATAAGGGATGAACAATTCTGGTCAATTTCTGATCAATAAGCAGTTTTGGTGCTGTGTAAATTGTGTAAATTCTGTGTATTCCTGGTCCATATAATCTTATATCTATCAGTCACACGTTTTTCATGTTCCTACTGGAAAAGAATCCGTAGAAAGAATGCAGTAGCTGTTCCTCTTTATTTACCTACTATTGATAAGATTCTTGTTATAATTTATATAATTACAAGAACAATAATGTAGAAATAATAGTCTTTGGACTGCATTCTTTCTACATCATAATTTCAGAATAGATTAATAGTGAATAGTTTGATTATACTAGATAGACAGAATGAGGAGCCGAGTGCACGCAGACGAAGCGCATGAGACATCTTGTCGAGGGTAACGTGAATGTGTGTCATGCGTTGGTGGGACTTTGGGGCACATGTCCTCAGCAGAGCTTTTCACACACGTGACCTGTGACCCCAGTAATATCAGCAGCTAAGGAGAAACAAATCCTTCATTCTGTTTAAAAAGCCCTCGGAGATATTGAGAGTAGACCACAGGATGACTGCTGATACCATCTGGCTCGACGGCGTGGTGACACAGATTTGGGTGGTGAGATGGTATGCGTTTACCAAGTGCAGCAGGTCGCAACCAGCGGCACAGTGCGGTTAGAACAGCCCACCCCAAACCCCCTCGAGAGTCAGTGGTCCTGTGGGCACAAATGCACCAGCTAGAAAGTTCCTTAACACTGTGCAGCCTTCTGTGGTGTGCCTACAAGGCAGGTGTTTGTAGGAGGGTTTTACGTGGGTTCCCTCATAGCTGCCTCAGCTGCGGGTTAAACCTCATCTAACAGCCTCGGGAAACGCTCTGGAAATGCATAATGAACCTTTAGAACCTTCTAGAACAATGGTTGACTCCAGCTCCTGGTTCACGGTGTGTGCGTGTGTGTGACTATATTGTCCCCACAATGACACGCTTTGTAGGCATTTAGCTGATTCTCCTGCTGAAAACAAAACACAAAATGCAGCCTTCACTGTATTTGTTGTGTTGTTTATTGAAGCTAAATAAAGGGGTAGCGTTACTGAGACTAGTATTATTAGAATTAAAGTTACTGAGATTAATATTAGAGTTATGGAGATTAATATTAGTTAGATTTACTGAGACTAATACTAGTCTCAGTAACTCTAATATTAGAGTTAGACTTACTGGGACTAATGTTAGATGTACTGAAACTAATATTACTCTTACCGAGACTAGTATTAGAGTTAGACTTAGTGACACCAATATTAGTTGGACTTACTGAGTCTAGTGTTAGAGTTACTGAGATTAATGTTAAGGTTAGAGACAGACATAATGGTATTTATCTGCATTGATCAAAGAGAAAACACCATTGAGATAGAAGTGTGAGTGTGTGAGTGAGTGTGTGAGTGAGAGTGTGAGAGAGTGTGTGAGTGAGTGAGTGTGTGGGTGTGTGAGTATGTGAGTGTGTGTGTGTGAGTGAGTGTGTGAGTGAGTGTGTGAGTGAGTGTGTGAGTGAGAGAGTGTGTGAGTGAGTGTGTGAGTGAGTGTGTGGGTGTATGAGTATGTGAGTGTGTGTGTGTGCGTGTGAGTGTGTGCGAGTGAGTGAGTGAGTGTGTGTGTGTGAGTGTGTGTGTGTGTGTGTGTGTAACTGGTAGAGTAAATTTGTGTATGACTGATCTGCTACACTTTGCCGAACCAGAGGAAGGATGTTTTTACCACGGTTCCGATTATCCGATTCTTCCTAAGATCGGATGGATATGAGTTATGAAGTTATGAACTGGGAAAGCTGGGAAGCTTTAACTAAATAAGAATTCATGAAATGTATACATAGACCACGAGAGAGACTTAAAATAGAAGCAGCGAGGTAACCAGCACACCCCACTCTCATTGTACTGACTCATATGTGTGAGGCTGTGCTGGGGAAACACTTGGCTTCAAGCCGTGTTTCTCTGCGAGATGCTGCGCTCAAGACCAGAAGCCTGGAAATCTCAAATGACCTCAAGAGAAAGAGGGAAGGATGGTGAAAGAGGGGACGATGAAGGGAGAGAGGACGTTCAGGACACATCAGTGGAAAGGAATACTTTGTTATTATTGTTGTTCAGAAGAGGGGGTTATACATGCTAATTATGTGTGTGTGTGTGTGTGTGTGTGTGTGTGTGTGTGTGTGTGTGTATACGTGTCTCCGGACATTTGGACTGCGTAGTACCTCGTCCTCGAGTCCATGTTGCGCTGCATGATTCTCCATGAGAGATTTTTGAGCAGATATTGCTGTGACTTGACCTCATCAGACAGTCTGATTCTGTAGATATATTGCTACTTCCTCTATATCTAGTTATCGTGACAGTCAGGAAAAAGCACTACTCATAATCTGTATTAATCTGCAGTAATCTAGTAATATCTAGATGTAAGGATTTCACTTCCTTTTACCTGGAATATTCATAGAAGTGTCTGAGCCTCCTCGTCATTCTGCAGGAGACAGTCTTCTAGCCCCTGTCTTCTGTCTGTCGTATACTGTCATAAATACTGCTTTTGACAGGCTCCTGTGCTGTACCTATAATTGATCTCATTTATCATTTTTCTGAACATTTCCCAGGAAAATGATTGTTATATTTGCTATGTTGGCGTACCTTTAACATGCAAAGAGTCCTGACAAAAATGGTGAAGTGGTGACGTGTGTGTTTGGACGTGTGGTGACGTGTGTGTTTGGACGTGTGGTAACGTGTGTGTTTGGACGTGTGGTGAATTGTGTGTGAGTGTACCACATTACCAGAGTAGCAGAGTATGTGCTCTTCCTTGTATTGTAATGTTACAGTAACTTGCTAAAAAAAATAGCTGGCAAACAAAATAGAAAAAAAATGCTGCCTTCTTAAATGTTACATGTCTCAGAGGCCACTGCGGGTTCATCCTGGAGACAGTGAGATGTTTCATTCACTGATTTTGTGCTTATGAGGTTTAAATACTTGTCTATCCATTAGACTTTAAGGTGTTTTAGTGGTTAACAGGCTTTCAGTGGAAACAAACTCTTTGTGTGTGTGTGTGTGTGTGTGCATGGGCGTGTGTGTGTTTCAGTGGCTGTGCTCCTCTCCATCATGAGGTCTGAATGATGAATGTGATTGTGAACTTTGGGCTGATCTGGGGGGTTTAAACCCTCAAACTCCACTAAAAGTTGTACATCTCTGAACATTCACAGTTACCCCAAAGTAAAGGATGGACATGTATGATTTTGGCTACTACACACTGTTCACCAAATGATGTAAATTGCACATGGATTACACACAAAATGCTCGGTCTTCACGCTGCAGGTGAGATCTTCTTTACATGTCCTATGTGTGTGTGTATTTGTGTGTGCCTGTGTGCATCTGTATGCCTGCATCTTTGTGTGCATATGAATCGTTTTGGATGTCTCTACATCTTTGTGTGTTTGCATATGAATAATTTTGTGTGCGCGCGTGTGTGCATGTGTGTGTGTGCACGTGTGCGTGCATGCACGTGTGTGTGCGTGCGTGCCTGTGTGTGTGCGCGTCTTGGTTTGATTCCAAGCAGTAAGGTCGGCTGCAAGGTGAGGACAGTACGGAGGAGAGAGAGAGCGAGAGAGAGAGAGAGAGAGAGAGAGAAATTTGAAGCCTAATCAATATGAGCTATTTTAAAAGATAAGTGAATTAGCTAATGTAGTAGACACTGTACAAGCAATTCACCAAGGACATGGCTGGCTTTCCCTTACAGAGGCATGATGTGATCTGTGTGTGTGTGTGTGTGTGTGTTGTGTAGAAATCCTTTTGTAACTCTAGTACTTGCTCTGCAGTCCATAAGTAATTGGCCAGTGACACGTTTTTGTTGTTTTGAAAACAGAGTATAAATCTGTACACATTTATCTGGTACATTTATTTATCTGAGACACGTTTATCTGGTATATTGTTATGAACCAAGAATGTGTTGGTGAACTTGACCAAAAAAACACCCAAATACTGAAAGGCCAAGTCACCGGTCACTAAAGGTCTTTCAACAAGCCTAAATCATTCTTAGCAAGGTGACTTCATGTGAGATGAATATCAATGTGGACCAGGGTAATGTGAAATGTGAAACATGGCAGGATAAATGGACTACTCACTAAACGTAGCACACCAGTTCATCTCTGAAACATGGTTTCGTTACCCTGCTCACTGCAGACATTAGGAGGGAAGACACCCAGTGTCTGCTGATGTCTGTGACCCTACAGTCTGCGCTCTACGGCCGCAAGTGCAGCACAGGTTTGTGTCTGTGATGTGCCGTGATTGGCCTGTATTATTTTCACACATTGGGTTGCAGAACCCTCACAGCACTGAAGTTCACATTTTGTAACCATATTAGTTATGCAAAGATATAGGCTATAAATGTTCTAAATTACACCTCTTTATTTATAGTTATATGTATTATGTACTATATATTTGCAGTTATATGTAAACGTGTGTGTGTGTGTGTGTGTGAGAGAGAGAGAGAGAGAGAGAGAGAGAGAGAGAGAGAGAGAGAGAGAGAGAGAGAGAGAGAGAGAACTCGTGTGGCCATGTGAATAAATGTGATATTTTGCAGTTCTAGCTTAAGCACAGTGACTGTTACTGATCTCTGATTTGATCTCTGTCAGGTCTGATTGCAGTCAGGTTCAGTAATGAGCTAAGTGACAGCCTAATTATCCAAATGTCTGAATTCTCTGAGTGAAAATGTCCTGCAGATTGGAGTCATGAAACTGCCAGTTCACCACTTGGTTGGCCCTTGAGTCATTTCCAGGGTGACCCTGACACACACACACACACACACACGCAAACACACACACACTCACACACACACACACACACACACTCACACAAACACGGCAAACACTCACACACACACACACACACACACACACGCACGCATGCATGCACACACACTCACACGCACGCACGCACACACACACGCGCACACACACACGCGCACACACACACAAACACACTCACACACACACACATGCACGCACGCACAAGTAAACTGTGAGAGCTGAGAGTGCACAGCTTTTTTGGGTATACATGTTTGAGCACGACAGGATCCAGCCACTTGTGTCTACAGCATTTGTCATCTCATGCAGCCCATTAATTTGTATTGTAATCAGACAGAACAGAGGTCTTCTGCCTGTTGGTTTGTGCGGTAATCAGACAAAGCAGAGGTCTTCTGCCTGTTGGTTTGTGCGGTAATCAGACAAAGCAGAGGTCTGCTGCCTGTTGGTTTGTGCGGTAATCAGGCAGAGCAGAGGTCTGCTGCCTGTTGGTTTGTGCGGTAATCAGACAAAGTAGAGGTCTGCTGCCTGTTGGTTTGTGCGGTAATCAGGCAGAGCAGAGGTCTTCTGCCTGTTGGTTTGTGCGGTAATCAGACAAAGCAGAGGTCTTCTGCCTGTTGGTTTGTGCGGTAATCAGGCAGAGCAGAGGTCTTCTGCCTGTTGGTTTGTGCGGTAATCAGACAAAGCAGAGGTCTGCTGCCTGTTGGTTTGTGCGGTAATCAGGCAGAGCAGAGGTCTTCTGCCTGTTGGTTTGTGCGGTAATCAGACAAAGCAGAGGTCTGCTGCCTGTTGGTTTGTGCGGTAATCAGACAGAGCAGAGGTCTGCTGCCTGTTGGTTTGTGCGGTAATCAGACAGAGCAGAGGTCTGCTGCCTGTTGGTTTGTGCGGTAATCAGACAGAGCAGAGGTCTTCTGCCTGTTGGTTTGTGCGGTAATCAGACAAAGCAGAGGTCTGCTGCCTGTTGGTTTGTGCGGTAATCAGGCAGAGCAGAGGTCTGCTGCCTGTTGGTTTGTGCGGTAATCAGACAGAGCAGAGGTCTGCTGCCTGTTGGTTTGTGTGGTTTGTGTCTGATTACTTCTCCCACTGTCCACTGCTGTAAAGAAGAGAGCAGCTGCATTAAACACTAAGAGTTCTCTAAGTGTGAGAAGCAAAATAATGCTTGTTCAAAATTAGTTATACAAAACTGAAAGAAATGCAGTGAATTGAAGTCATCTGTTGTACTTCCTGAGACTAGAATTAAAAAAAAAAAAAGTATTATTCTACAATAATCCCTACAGTAGCCAATTAAATGTCAGAATGAAAAATATTTGTTTTTATTTTTCCTCCCAGGTGTGGTCTCTTCTGACCTCTGGCTTTTAGGATCGTTATGTGCAGAGGTCATTTTCACTGCCTCCTGCTGATGTGTTTGTAGCTCAGTAATTAGTTATTCTTCAGGAAAATCAGCTCACTAATTAGCAAGTTGCTTGATTTGTTGTTTGCCAATGAGACACACGTGATTTCCCCCCGAACACTGTGTTTTCAGGGGCCGTCAGATGCGGAAATCAAAGAGCTGTTTTCTGCTGAAGGGTCTTGTCAGCATTTAGCTGACAAGTGGTTAAGACTCTTAACCACTGAGCTACCAAATCATAGAGGTTAGATGTTAGGGAGGACTGTAGCTATGCTTCCTACATGTGCAGATCATCTTACTAAATCAGTCACCATTTTCTAAAATTTGGATGGGGGTTTTGTTCCTGAATTACTACATTAAAGATAAACAAATTTTGTCATCCTCTCCTGGACAGCTGAGGAGAGAATCTAATCCTACTGCATGCTGATTGTAGCTTTAAAACTTTCATCCACCTCCCCGCACGCTGACCGTAGCTTTAACAGCTCCACCTGCTCACTAGCCTGTGAATACGTATGCTGGAGCGTGTAGCGATTTTGCTGGGCGGTGCTATTTATAGCTGCTATTTTCCTACAGCATTGAGTGATTCATGTGCACATCGCACCCCCACCGTGGTACTGCAGCTCAATAAAGTCTTTGGGAAGCCACGGCATCGAGAGGTTGGGATTGATTTTAAAACCTGCTGGGAACGACCTTCCACCAGCTCCTGCTGGGGGCTAATGCGGCGTCGAGTGCTAATCTCGGATCGGACGCAATCTTTCTGTGGACTCTCCTGCCAAGCATTAGAGTTGAGACATGCAACAAACAAACAAACAAACAAAAAAACGCTCATAAATTAACCAGCAATGCAGCCTCATTAATATGGAGAATCGCTATGAGCAGTCAAATCCCAAATTTCCATGCATATCTCTGATTGGTCTGTCTGTGCCAACCCTGGAAGGTTGAACACAGCGCAGGGACAGCATGCTGTAACGCAGCCATATCAATCAAACCTGAATGTACAATACTATATGCAAATGAGAGGGTTACAGTGACAATGTTACAATGAGAGGGTTACAATGAGAGGGTTACAGTGACAATGTTACAATGAGAAAGTTACAGTGAGAGGGTTACAGTGACAATGTTACAATGAGAGAGTTACAGTGAGAGGGTTACAGTGACAATGTTACAATGAGAGAGTTACAGTGAGAGGGTTACAGTGAGACGGTTACAGTGACAATGTTACAATGAGAAAGTTACAGTGAGAGGGTTACAGTGACAATGTTACAATGAGAAAGTTACAGTGAGAGGGTTACAGTGACAAATGTTACATGGTTGGCAGAGAACCATGATAGATAAACTAGAAAGAATATTTAAGTTCAAGACACACACACACAATACAATCATTTGACAAACGCAAAAGTCTGCAGAGAGAAGAACGGCATTCTGGGTGTCCTCGCCATATTCCTTTTACGCTCGGTGACTGGCTCAGTCACGACAATCCAGTGGCAGACGCACTGTGTGGGGTAAATCGCCCAGTCTGGCAGAGTTCCAATGTGCCAATATATTATTATTTATCTCATATTGTGCATCCAAATCACACAGATTAGTGTGATTTGTTGCTGTTGTGCCGTCCGGTGTGGCCCGGAGGAGGATGGGGGGCCCCCTCTTGGGGTCTTGTTTCCTCTCAAGGTTTCTTCTTCATGCTTCTTCATGTTTTTCCTCACCACCACCACCCTTGGCTCGCTCACTGGGGGCTTGGACTCGGACATGTGTAAAGATGATTTGTAACAATGGCTGTTGTCAAAAGCGCTATATAAATAAATTTGTTTTAATTTGATACTTCCGTCCTCGGTACAAATTTTTCTACTTGTACACCACAGTCAAGGGAAATCCCTCTCTCTTAACATTACGGGATAGCAAATTTGTTAATTAGAGTTGCACAGCACTTTTTCATTGCTGTTACAGTTTTAATGCAATCTGCCTCTGCACTGTCCCGTTAGTCTGCGTCAGCTCCTCAAAAGCATGGTATCATTTTAAGAAGCAGGATACGAAGCTCTAATCCGGCTGCATCTGTATGAATAACTCTCAAATAGTCTTGTCTCTGGATTAACGGTGCCTGTCTCTGGATTATCGGTGCCTGTTTTGGAGTTAACCATGTTTAATAAGTTTAATAATAGAATAATAATAAAAGCTGTGAAGCTGCACTCATTTTGAACTGTAATGTAATGTAACTCTACACACCATGTAAACGACACACACACTCGCTAAAATCTTGGTCAGTCCCTGTTGTTCACTGTGCTGTACTTTCCTTCATTTGTTTACTTGTGTTTGTTTTGTGTTTATTTGTGTGATGGCATAGTGCACTAGCCAGCATTGGCGTGGCCCTATCTCACATTACCCGTCTCTCTCTCTCTCTCTCCCTCTCTCTCTCTCTCTCTCTCTCTCTCTCTCTCTCTCTCTCTCTGTTTTCCGTTAACTCTGTAAAGGTTAGTCCAGTGGATGCAGAGGATGAGAGCAAACCTTCGGTAGGTGCAGTCTACGTCCACGCCTATATCCATGTCCACATCCACGTATACATGTTTGTGATTGTTTGTTGTGCATCTTTTGAATGTCACGGAGGGGACATTTTCCTGGCTGAAGGTCATAATTCCGTCGTACGGCATGCTGGATCCCAGACACTAATTCATGTTATGAATATGACCTCTACCTCCCTGCCTTGACCCCAGACCCTGACTCATGACCTCTACCTCCCTGCCTTGACCCCAGACCCTGACTCATGACCTCCGAGTTCCTGCCTTTCATGCTTGCGGGGAGCAGCAATGCCTGGTGGTCATGTCATTGTATTACTTCATCATCATGAATAACTTTATTCATATTTTATTTATGTATCTGTACATCACAGTACTGGCTAAGCCCTCTCATGCATTACATGAGCAGATGTTCTCAGATCATTGGCAGGTTGGATCAGTGTTGGGTTCATATTGGTCTGTGGTGTGCAACCGACAGGGTGCTGGAGACAGCCCTACAGGGGTAGTAGGATACCCCCCAGGACAGTCATCCCACAGAGACAGCCCTACAGGGGTAGTAGGATACCCCCCAGGACAGTCATCCCACAGAGACAGCCCTACAGGGGTAGTGGGATACCCCCCAGGACAGTCATCCCACAGAGACAGCCCTACAGGGGTAGTAGGATACCCCCCAGGACAGTCATCCCACAGAGACAGCCCTACAGGGGTAGTAGGATACCCCCCAGGACAGTCATCCCACAGAGACAGCCCTACAGGGGTAGTAGGATACCCCCCAGGACAGTCATCCAACACGATCTCTGCTCCACAGTGTTTACATGGTGCTGAATTTGCACAAGAACACTAGTTGTATAAAAATAATTTGCGGTGATGGTGTTTATTCAGTCAGTAGGGAAGCAATCTGTTACCTTGCTTTCACTGTGGCGCTACGGCCTGGACCAACCTCAGTGGAACATGAGGAAAGAGGAATAGGGGTTTTTATATGTATGTATATGTTTATATATATATATATATATATATATATATATATATATATATATATATATATATATATATATATATATATATATGTGTGTGTGTGTGTGTATGTGTGTGTGTATGTGTGTGTGTGTGTGTGTGTGTGTGTGTGTGTGTGTGTGTGTGTGTGTTTAAATATCTTAAAACTGTAAATAATGCAAATGTCACTATTCTTACTGTTATACCATTACTCTTGTGGTCATATTTTGTTGACTCCTAAAAAGAGTCTGAAAAGGTTCACGAAGATTATGGGAAAACTGGGAATTTTTCTAAATTGGAATAATACTTGTATTTTGTGCAGATTATATGATGAGAGTGTAATCTGAATGAGGCAGCTCCGAGTGCTCCCATCTGCACGAGCCATAGAAAAACATGATAGAAGACTTCCAGTCATCCTTTTTTTTAACTTTATTTCAATTTAAAAGGCAACACCAATGAAACTAAAAAGTGTTTTCTTTTGACTGTTTATGACTGTAGACAAAGGAAATGTCTCTCCGCCAGAGAATATCTGAAGAGAAGCCTCTGGAACGCTTTAGGTTAAAGTCACGTGTTGTGAACTCAGCAAGACCAAGATGCACATCTTAAACTCACTGAACCTGCTGGATATAGATTGATTATTTAAATATAGATTGGAACTATTGAATGCTAAAGAATACTGACATTTTGGGCTGGAGTTCTGGGCAGCTGCTTTGCTGCACACGTCCAGAACTTCCTCTTATGCAGGCCCATGGAGGAAGAGTTGAAGAGGTTGAGGTTAAGTGCTGGGATTCTACTTGCTAGGGGGGAGGAGTTTCAGGTGTAGTCTTTCTCCCAAACTTGGTACGCGCTGAGGGCTCGAAGGCTGCAGTGTTTCTGTAAGCTGGTCCAGCCTAGTGGTTAACAGTAGTGCTGCCATGGGTGACCGGGATTCAAACCTTTGGCAAGACTTATAATGCTACACTTAGAAATAACTTCTGAAGTCTGGCTTTGATTGCGTGGGATTATCTCATCTCTTCCGATGTTGCTTCATGGAGGGTTTTTGTTCATGTGTTGCGTGTCCACAGTCAGTCTTATTGCTAGCTTTGCTCCTGGACTTTTTAGACAGCGGGGATGGAGTTTTGGTACCTAATTTTAAACCAAAGACTGTTCACACGGTAGGCAAAAGTGGCCCAAAAGTTCGTTAGGCTGTTTGTTCACCCAAAGGTCAACAAGGGGTCAAGAAGTAGCAGCCACTATCTCACACAAAGCTCACGTGACTCTGCAGCGGAGGCCAGCAACACAATCAGAAACAAGTAATCACCAGGTAAGTGCCTTCTAGTTCTGTTTTACAGAAACATCGACTCAAATGTTCGAAGTTGGTTACTCCAGGATCTGCCACTGATTTTGTCTGTCTTCCTTTCCTTGCAGTGTGAAATTACGACGAGTGTCCGGTTGGATGAATGTAAACATCCAATGAATTCTGACCTGGATGTTCAGACCGAGTTGCATTGCCATGTATCGGATACGTGTCGGATTTCCGTACCATATATGAAAGGGATCCGAATTGGAATTAAACATTTTCAAGCACTCTTTGCCCCTGTGTTTTCCTGCTCCACAAACACACACACACACACACACATGGTTTGGTCACTGTGAGCTAAGAGCTCTTTTATGAGCCCATCAGGAAGTCTTGCTCCTCACGGGTGCAAGGGCTTAGTTCAGGTTTTGGTGTATGAACAGAGGATGTTGCTTATGTCACTAAAGCAGTTGGTCTTGGCCTTTGTACTCTGTTATTCGTCCTAATCTTATTTCACCGAGTTTCGGCTCATCGAATTCATGGAAGCCCTGGAAGAACTACTGACATATCAAGAAGTGTGTTCCAAATAATCCTCTCATGTAGTTCAAGGTCCATGAAGGAAGATCATGAGTGCGTGTCAACCAAGGCACAGTTCTGAAGGAAGTTTAAACTTCCTCCAATCTTCTCTCATCTGGGAACAGTACCCAACATTTTTCTGGCCCAGGAGGAGCCAAGGACATGTTAATGAGTCTTTTTCAGAGAAGCACCAATACTGATCTACAAACTGATTTGAGAACACAGCCAGGTGTGTGATTCAATGACGTGTCCTGTTTTGAGAGATAAACCCCCTAAAAAAAAAAGGATACTTGTGCACGACTTGGTGGCTTTGTGAGGGAAAGCCTTGTCCCCTAACAGTGAGGTTCCTGGTTCAAAACTGGCTTTGTCTATGTGTGAGTTGTTGGTATGTAAAAGTCTGTGTGTGGTTGCCTAGTACCTCTTCAGAGGTGAACAGAAAGCAGGTTTGCTTTGAAAAGCCCTAAAAAAAAGGGTTGATAGTTTTTAAATATGCAGGCCACTTTTAAAAACTAAGTTAACACTTTTATTTTCTGGAGCATAACCCCTCCTGGGTATTGCTCCAGAAACCCAGGGGGGAGAGAGCCCAGATATTTTCCTCCCCCCTGCATATTTCTCTCCAGTCTATTCAGTGGCTTTATCCTGGAGCCCTGGCTGGGATTTGAACCAGCAACCTCCAACCAAAGGAGACTATGCTCATACTGCTGAGCTACAGGTACTCATACCAAGCTCCCCGTTTTCGGAATATTTTACTTTCAAAATCCTAGTTCTGAAACAACAGACAACTTTACTAGGCTGAGCCATGTCCAATGTCAAAGGCCCTGTCTTTAACCATCACACCTATGCTTCCTCTTAATATTACACTTGATTCCCTGCCATGAACTGCCAGTCATCACCATGGCTCATACAACCAGTGATACACGAAGCAAGCTAATCCAGGATATTAGTGTATATATACACGAATATATCACTATATTGCCAAAGATATTCACTCACCCATCCAAATCATTGAATTCAGGTGTTCCAATCACTTCCATGGCCACAGGTGTATAAATCCAAGGCATGCAGACTGCTTCTACAAACATTTGTGAAAGAATGGGTTGCTCTCGGGAACTCAGTAAATTCCAGCATGGTACTGTGACAGGATGCCACTTGTGCAACAAGTCCAGTTGTGAAATCTCCTCGCTACTTCCACAGTCAACTGTCAGTGGCATTATAACAAAGTGGAAGCGATTGGGAACGACAGCGACTCAGCCACGAGTTGGTAGGCCGCATAAAATGACAGAGCCAATCTCTACAAACCTCTAAACATGTGGCCTTCAGATTAGCTCAAGAACAGTGTGTAGAGAGCTTCATGGAATGGGTCTCCATGGCTGAGCAGATGCAACCAAGCCTTACATCAAAAGCACCAGTGCATAAAGCAAGGTCAATAAAGACATGGATGAGCGAGTTTGGTGTGGAGGAACTTGACTGGCCTACACAGAGTCCTGACCTCAACCCGACGGAACACCTTTGGGATGAATCAGTGCGGAGACTGCGAGACAGACCTTCTCGTCGCAACATCAGTGCCTGACCTCAGAAATGCGCTTCTGGAAGAATAGTCAAAGATTCCCATAAATTCCAAGTGTGGCTCTTGGCTTGCACACTGGGGGCTTGGACTTGGATGTTTGTAAAGCTGCTTTGTGCCAACATCTGTTGTAAAAAGTCTAAATATAAATACATTTGATTGACTGAGTGTATATTTGATGCCAGAAATAGCAAATTTAAATAAATGACACATGACCTGTACAATATGAATGCAGTGTATGAAGTTTAGAAACAAAAATACACACAATGGTGCTTTTTCTTTAGTTATATTTTTTGCGGCGGGCGGGGGGTTTGTTGTTGGGGTGCCATGTCAGAACCCGCTACAGCACCCCTACACCACAGGCCATCGTAACACACGTCAGTCCACTGAGCGGCCCCATATTAAGCGGTAGGCTTTCATGGTCGGACTGTGTTGCCTTCTCTCCGCCCTACTGGAGCGGAGCATTTTCACAGTATCCCAGATCCTCAAACAGACCGGAGTCATCTAGAGCTGCAACAATATTATTTCAGTAATCAAATATTCTACCCATTTCTCCTTCGATCGAGTGCCGTTACTTTATTAAAGAACAATAGTACATATAAAAAAGAGAATGTAAGACAGGTATCTTAAAATGAACAAGTAATGGGTTTCTTTTTTTTAGAAAAATGTACAATTTTCTTGCTTAAATTGCATGCAGTATTTGTTCTGGCAAAACAAATACTGCATGTAAGTGCCATAGTACATTCTGGGTTTTAAATACAACATTTTCTGAAATGTGAAAACAAACAAGTACATAAAAAATGGCCGTTTTATTTTTCACTTTTCATGTGCAGAACACCTGTTATATGAATAGTAAACACAATGGTAAATCGTATATGAATGGTAAATACAAAATAGTTTGGTTTACACACATAAAAATATATCTTAACCAGGTAAAACTAACTAATTTGCCATTTCTATATTCCTTAACCTTTACAGTGCCCTCAGAAGGCCTCCTCAGTATTTGTGTGAAAGCTGAAAAGGTTCTTGAAAACAGTAACTAGACTTCTCAGAACATAGCTGTTTATTTCCTCAGTCTACAAAAAGTGATTTCCTAACAGTATATTTGTTCAATAATTGAATCCCTTAATGTGTTCGAAATGTAATTTCATGTAACATAATATCCTCCAATCCAATTACTATAATTCTTACTGAATAGATCCAAAAATGTAAAATTCAAAGTCTGCCAATAAACACGACAAGAAATTGCTCCAGTACAGTTAAACAATTTCAAGTAGTTAACGAACTAGCCATGTTCTGTCCTCTGGGGTTAGGGTTAGTATGTCGGTATATCTGCTCTATACAACGTGACAGGCACATAAATGCTATCCTGACATCTGAACTCTGAGGGTCATTAGCTCTTTACTGACATTACTGAAACATACGAAATACAATCAGCAATACGTTTGCTATAGCGTACTGATATACACAGTTTGGGCACCAGTCCAACTGTTGTATGTAATCAAGTTATTTTGTCTTTTATCATAACCGTTTTTTATGCATTTGCTATATATCTAATCTCAGAAGTAACACAGTATCACATTTATCATGTAACCAACTAACATTTTATCCTTATATGACACAGTGCAGTGGTTAAGTGGTATCTCAATCAATTATATGCATCAAATGCCACAGAGAATAACACTATCAACTATATTGATCTGTGATTGCAGATAAGAATAAAATAAATTATACATACCAACAATGCTTTCAGAGACATGAGATGTATGCAAATACAACTGGATTAGCTCTGATACAATGAGCTATGAGTTAGGATATCTCACTCTCTGATTGCTACATACATGAATCAACTCCCTGCTACTGACACCCTGTGGTTCTTCAATGAATTATAACTAACCACAAAAAAACAAATTGCTTTCTTAAAAAATGGAACATTGTTTCTAAACTTGTATGTGACAGAACAAGCTACTTTGGCAGCTAGCCTTCCGTAAAAAAATAGCAGCAGCATGACTCCATGAACTCCTGAGTCATGAGCGAGCACCCTGCTGTGTCTCCTGTCTCAGCAGTGACGGCCCGAGCATGATGGTATGAACCGTTCAGACTCTGCGATTGAGTAAACATATTCATGTATTGCCTTCACCAGCACCAGCTGTACCTTACTGCACCTGAAGCTACTAGATTCTGGGAGCTTATTCCGTAGCCTCTCCATCGCTTGCTAATGATTCAAGAAAATACTTCAAAAAAGGAAGATACATCCTCGTTCTGGGCAAATTCCTTAAATGCCTTCACACGTTTTCTGCTGTACAATGTAAACCTAACCTTTCTCACGACATTGTGATGACTTATGTAATTTAGATGTGCTGGTATCATGTGTGATGCCTTTTCATCCTGAATAGGCATTTTTCCTCAATCCAGTGTCAAGTCAAGGCAAAAAGGACCTGAGACTGAGCTGTCCAGGTGTATTCAGGTGTGCAGACATGTTTTATCACTGTTCAGAACAGCAGGCAGCTCCAAAAGAGTAAAGGACTGAACATCCTCGATCACCAAACTAAAATCCAGACCTTTTTCCCTTATTCAGCTGCAGCTTTGCATTGTTGTGTTCAACCTTTGTGCCCAGGTCATCTGATTGGACTCCTTTTGCTTGACTTGTTTTACGCACTGCAATCACAGGTTGAGCTCCTTTGTCTGTGACACTGGTCTGTCAAGACTTTTATTCTTTTCGTAAAGCTTGGTGGCTGAAAAGCTAGCACAAGCCGACCATGATGTATGAAAAGCATCGGGCTTTAATGTTAACGTGCAATAATGACTATTCACTGCACGCAATACAAACCCAATGCACAATAAATGTTAGCAACCAGATCATGATTACAAACATACTTCTGTATCTTTGTAAATGTTTGTAAATTGTTTGTAGCTATAAATGTTATAGCTACATCGTTATAGTTTCTTTTCATTGTCACTGTTAATGTTTTATGCAATCTTTACTTTTGTTGCACTCAAACCGTAAAATTCACTCCGATTTTCACTCAAAAATTCTTTTCTGTTATTGTTAATCCTTATTTATAAATTACGTAACTGTTTAATTTACCTTCATTAAGTGGAAAGACAATATGTTTGCATAAATAACCAAAAAAGATGTTTTTAGCTAGTAACAGTAAGCATTAACATTAACGACAGTATTCTAAGGGCCTAATGTGATGGGACTTGACATCCTTGACATATATGGCTATTATAAGTATGGTACGTGGTTGTGTTTTTGATTCACGTATAGCAGTAGAAGACCTGACTGTCTCCACCATGTTTTAGACTTTGCTGTCCGTGTAACCTTGCGATTTCCAGCCAAAATTAGAAGACGCGTCTTGCAACGCATTTCAGAAAAATACGGTTTAGATGTGACACCTCACCCACGACTCAAACACCATTAACCACTGAATGGACGAGGGATCTCGCAAACGAGCATCTAAAAAAAAACACGCTGCCACAAATAACTCAAATTAAACCTAACATCCAGGGGAGCACCGCAGACATAACCATAAATCTCAAAACCTGTCCTGAAATACTTTAAGCTCTGTAAGTGTATATCATTAAAAAATAATAATCCTATTTACATATATAAAGTTCTCCAGGTGGTCGAGTTCTGAGAGCTTGAGGATCCTGTAACGTTCCGAGCACAAACAGGGATGGAGCTGAATGCAGGGGTCCATATACGCAATCCAGAATGCTAGCCAATCCAGAAAACAGTCAACGAAGCAACCAAAACAGACAGGCAACAGGCAAAGAGGGTAGTCCATAAACATAAGCAGACATCTGAACAACCAGGAGAGACACACAATGCTAAACAACGGCTCAGAAACATACCAAACGATGAAGTTTTTGTTTAAACACAAAGACTAACAAGATTCAGCTGAAAGCAATAACAAGTGTGCGGAACAGAATGAAACCAAAACAAAAAGGCACAGGTAAACAAAACCAGGAAATAAACAACTAGGAAGAGTTGCCATGGGAACCGCCATGCCAGGGGTAAACGTGACTGTATATTGCTCAAACTTTGCCCTGTCTTCCTATGTTTTGCTATTACTTTATTTCAACAATCTTCTTGGGTTGAAACATATTATACGTCTTCACCTTATGTTAAAAATAAGAAAACGTATGGCATTCGAATACTTGTTTGTTTGGCGTATTCCTATTGGTTAACTAATTGTTGTGTATATTAATAAGCGGGCAGGGCTGTGTTACACAAATTCAGAGGTGTTTTATTCCCTGTTCCACTGTACTGTCGGACTACGCAAGTGAAGTGGAACTGAGTTTCTACTAAAGGATGCCTGAGACCAGTTTGGCCTGTTTGATTTTGGCAGACGTTATACTGGAGTTGACTATTCCTGGCACCTTATGAACTTACAAACAAAGCAAGAACAGTTCTGACTGCTTTATCAAATCTGCCACCTGCGATGTTGTTTAAAATCAATACCAGAACCAGAGCTTCTGGTGTCCTGTTTCGATTAAGCCCAGAATCTGAAATGTCGGTATGATTAAATAATTACTGAGAACAGGACAAAGCATCCGGTTGTCTCTTCTGTATAATAAAAAGAGACAGGTCTCTGAAGGCACAGGTACACTGTGTACACTGCAGGTGTTCCTGTGTTACGTTGTGCTGACCTTACATTTACAATGACAGCATTGGGCAGACGCTCTTGTCCAGACTGACTTACAAAACGACTTCTCTCTGCCTTTATTTGTACGCTGCTCTGTGTGTGTCTAATCGAGTGAGTTTGAATGCCCCACAAAGCACTCCCGTTCCGCAAAGCACTGACTCACTAAACCCAGCTACTAACTTCAACTCCCCATAGTTTCTTGCTACCAAACACCATTAATTAATTAATTAATTAGTTAGTTAGTTAGTTAGTTAGAAAAAAATCAGGCACAATGATCACTTTTAGCACATCAAGTGCTAAAAGACGTATAGTGTGGGAGCTGATTGGGTGACCTTCTGATTGTGCAGGACTGTAGACACGAGGAAGGTCTGAGTGTAAATCTCTGAAGAGAAGACTGTAGATCTCTTAGGGGTTAACGTCACATACCGTAACACCAGCAAGAGCAAGACACGCCCACAAATGTAGCGAGTCACTGTAGCTATTTCATGTAGCTAGGGATCGTCGACCATGCCATCAGGGTAAGGCTGTTTTCCCTAAAACAAAGAGTCATTTTGTGGATAAAACAGTGAGGACGTTTTGAACTTTGGTAGCTATATTTGTAAAACGTTCAACAGGAACTGAAAACTACTAGACGCTTGCACACATACATAAATAAAAGTACAAGTGGGTGAGTAATAATGATAATAATAAAAATACTAGTGCGTTTGCCTGGTTCCGATACCTCGCTGCTGTGACTGCCAACCGTTGTTCGGCACAATTATTGTTACTTTGCTACGGGTCACAGCACTAAGGTGCACCAACGTGCACTAATCTTTCCATAACTGGTCCGTCCGTGACTGTGTGGCAACGAGCCAAGTAGAGGGCAGAGAAAGGGGCGGGGCCAACATGCTGCTGGTGTTGCTCTTTAAATTGTTTGCTCGCTCGTGATGTACATACCCACTGCATAACCCTGCCGGCTCATTGTTCTGACATGTTGCTATGGCGTTGAGTTGAAAGACGCAACCTGAAAGTAAAGCTGTTTTGCACAACTTTCAGCCCTTCCCTCTAAGGTCAAAGCCATGGTGCAGATTTGATTGACATGCCTCTTATCCTATTGTAGGCCAAGCCCCGGCTGCAGAGGGGGGGCAGCTCCGCCTCCCTGCACAACAGCCTCATGAGAAACAGCATCTTCCAGCTAATGATCCACACATTAGACCCACTTAGTGAAGGTAATGCACACACACACACACACACACACACGTATACACACACACACACACACAAAAATACACACACACACACACACACACACAAATACACACACACACAAATACACACACACACACACACACACACACACATAAAGATGCTAGTCTTTATAACCAGCCCTGCTTAAAAGGCCTTGCGTGTCAGCGTGATGCATAGATATACAGTATGAAGTCTTTTCTCGGTTAAAAACGCTTCCGACTGCTAAAAATAAACTTCTCAGCTCGCTGCCTGGAACAGATTCCATACAGAAACATTCTCCTGATCTGATTGCAGTTGTTGTCAGTTCTCAGGCCACTAAATCCAATGCAAAAAATTAGAGGTGTGTGTCCCGGTCGAGAGAGACTGTTAGCAACCCGTCTCTCCCACTCTGGTAGATACCACGACTGCTTTGCTCACACTTCACCCACTGGTACAGGAATTCTGCGGTGTGGTGGGAAAACCGCATTGCTCACGTCAGGCTCTGCTGGTCTCCCTCCACTGTGTTCGGGTGCTTCTCAGTCAACAGTCACAGTCACAGAGAACTGACTGTTGTACGCAGCTGTTTTCATCTTTCTCTCTCTTCCTGTTTCTCTCCATGTCTTCCTTTCTGTCTGTCTGTGTCCTCAGAATTTGCTGACTCTGGTGAGTGAGTTATCCTCTAAAGCCTCTCATCCCCACCTCCTGCACTCCACTGCTGTCTGTGCACTCAGACTCACTGAGACTCACGCACCCGTCTGTCCTCACCAGTGACCAACAATAACCACCTTCTCGCTCATTTTATTTTGTCTCAAATGTTTGTTTTTTAGCTTGTTTTTTGTTGATTTGTTTGTTATTTGTCTCCACTCCTTTAGTGTATTGCCTGCCAGGGTATTCCCAGATGTGTGTGTGTGTGATTGTGTGTGTGTGTGTGTGTGTGTGTGTGTGTGTGTGTGTGTGTGTGTGTGTGTGTGTAATGCCTCCTACTAGTCTTCCTCTTTGTCATGAGCCATTTTACTCAAGCTCGAGCTGGTACATTAGCATATATATATATATATGAGATTGATAGAGTTAATGAGATTAATGATAATGACAGATAATGTTAATGACAGGTAGTGTTAATGAGATTGGTGATAATGATAGTGTTACATGTTAATGACAGGTAATGATAATGACAGGTAGTGTTACTGAGATTAATGATAATGACAGGTGGTGTTAATGACAGGTAGTGTTAATGAGATTAATGATAATGACAGGTAGTGTTAATGAGATTGATGATAATGACAGATGGTGTTAATGGCAAGTAGTGCTAATGACAGGTTGTGTTAATGACAGGTGGTGTTAATTACAAGTAGTGTTAATGAGATTAATGGTAATGACATAGTGTTAATGACAGGTGGTGTTAATGACAGGTAGTGTTACTGAGATTAATGATAATGACAGGTGGTGTTAATGACAGGTAGTGTTAATGAGATTAATGGTAATGACAGTGTTAATGACAGGTAGTGTGAATTACAGGGAGTGAGATTCCTCTAAAGCTACTAGGACACAGTGTTTGTGCTATTCAAATTTAAATTGAATTGATTGGCTTAAAAATAAATTGACAGATAAAACAAGGACATAAAGACACTACATGAGAATTTCATCTTTTTTTTTTTTCATGTTTATTTTTATCTTTTATGGGCTCGACTAAACCACAGTGGTTTAGTCGTACCCATAAAAATTTGTTCCGTCAGTAT
>NC_137501.1:30989665-31014665 GCF_041902795.1 Electrophorus electricus | reverse complement strand
GTAGTTAGCCAGGCTTGTAGTTAGCCAGCTCTGTAGTTAGACAGGCTGGTGAGTTAGCCAGCACTGTAGTAAGCCAGCCCTGTAGTTAGCTAACCCTGTAGTTAGACAGGCTGGTGAGTTAGTCAGCCCTGTAGTTAGCCAGCACTGTAGTTAGCTAATCCTGTAGTTAGACAGGCTGGTGAGTTAGTCAGCCCTGTAGTTAGCCAGCCCTGTAGTTAGCCAGGCTTGTAGTTAGCCAGCTCTGTAGTTAGACAGGCTGGTGAGTTAGCCAGCACTGTAGTAAGCCAGCCCTGTAGTTAGCTAACCCTGTAGTTAGACAGGCTGGTGAGTTAGTCAGCCCTGTAGTTAGCCAGCACTGTAGTTAGCTAATCCTGTAGTTAGACAGGCTGGTGAGTTAGTCAGCCCTGTAGTTAGCCAGCACTGTAGTTAGCTAATCCTGTAGTTAGACAGGCTGGTGAGTTAGTCAGCCCTGTAGTTAGCCAGCACTGTGGTTAGCTAACCCTGTAGTTAGACAGGCTGGTGAGTTAGTCAGCCCTGTAGTTAGCCAGCCCTGTAGTTAGCTAACCCTGTAGTTAGACAGGCTGGTGAGTTAGTCAGCCCTGTAGTTAGCCAGCACTGTAGTTAGCTAACCCTGTAGTTAGACAGGCTGGTGAGTTAGTCAGCCCTGTAGTTAGCCAGCCCTGTAGTTAGACAGGCTGGTGAGTTAGCCAGCACTGTAGTAAGCCAGCCCTGTAGTTAGCTAACCCTGTAGTTAGACAGGCTGGTGAGTTAGTCAGCCCTGTAGTTAGCCAGCCCTGTAGTTAGCTAACCCTGTAGTTAGACAGGCTGGTGAGTTAGTCAGCCCTGTAGTTAGCCAGCACTGTAGTTAGCTAACCCTGTAGTTAGACAGGCTGGTGAGTTAGTCAGCCCTGTAGTTAGCCAGCCCTGTAGTTAGACAGGCTGGTGAGTTAGCCAGCACTGTAGTAAGCCAGCCCTGTAGTTAGCTAACCCTGTAGTTAGACAGGCTGGTGAGTTAGTCAGCCCTGTAGTTAGCCAGCCCTGTAGTTAGACAGGCTGGTGAGTTAGCCAGCACTGTAGTAAGCCAGCCCTGTAGTTAGCTAACGCTGTAGTTAGACAGGCTGGTGAGTTAGTCAGCCCTGTAGTTAGCCAGCACTGTAGTTAGACAGGCTGGTGAGTTAGCCAGCCCTGTAGTTAGACAGCCATGTAGTTAGCCACAGCTAGTTCGGCTGCTTCCCACAGATTCACACCACTCTGCTCTCAGCTGGGTTTTAAAATTCAGAACCCCCCTCCCCCTCGCCCCTCCCCTCTCGCCCCTCCCCCCCTCGCCCCTTCACAGATCAAAGTGAGACACACATTTGTATTTCATTGGGGCCAATTATGCTAACAGATCCACATTACCATATTAGCATCTTAACAGAACTCAAATAATCCAGCTTCACTCATATCAGATTTCTTTGATGTTTGATGCCCATGTATTATCAATATTCAGACGTATTTTCAAATTCACACATGTACACAAATACTCTCATGCAGACAGACACTGACACCACTCACGCGTTGACTGTGTGTTGTGTTAACATCAGATAAGAATCTTCCGAACAGCTCCAGTGTGGAAGTTGAAGTATGTCCACCTTTAAATGGCACAACAGCACAAGAAACCGAAACGGTGAGTAGCGCACGCACACACACACACACACACACACACACACACACACACACACACACACACACACACAAACACACACACACACACACACACACACACACACACACACACATGGTGATGGGTCTAGAACTGTATTTGGCTGACATGAAGGCTAGCTCATAACATAGCTGAATGAATTTCACATTAATTTAACACTTTGTTCTCGGTGGAAAACAGAAGCGTTTTTCACCCTGCTCCTCCTGGCTGCATCCTCACAACTCTCGCTCGGTTGGGGAAGAGCACTCGGCTCTGTCTCCTACTGACCCAGGGCCGCGCAGGCAGAACAGATGGCACGGCATGTGTGCAGACAGGAAGCATGCCCTCTCAATGTCACCGTGACAACCAGGTCACGCGGGGCCAAACCAACATGCTCAGTTCCAGCTCACTCAAACATGACATGTTTATATGACATACACAACATAAACATGATATACACATGACATACACGCACCACATTCAGAAGGCATACACACTCCTAAATTGGATCTAACTGAATAGTCATATCATCAAAGCCTGGGTAAGATCAGAAATCATTACAGCATTATTGATTTGTCAAGTGGAAGAGTCCTGGGGTCTGAGTGTACTCAGAAGCAGGCTGGACGGAGACAGCACTGGAGAGTGGAGAGTGTTATCAGTGTCTTAAAAGTCTTACAGAGTCTCTCCCATTGTACACTCTAACTCCTGTCCCCTAACTCCTAGCCCTTAACCCTAATCCCTAACTCCTAGCCCTAGCCCTTAACCCTAATCCCTAACTCCTAGCCCTAGCCCATAACCCTAATCCCTAACTCCTAGCCCTAGCCCATAACTCTAATCCCTAACTCCTAGCCCTTAACGCTAATCCCTAACTCCTAGCCCTAGCCCATAACCCTAATCCCCAACTCCTAGCCCTAGCCCTTAACCCTAATCCCTAACTCCTAGCCCTAGCCCTAGCCCTTAACCCTAATCCCTAACTCCTAGCCCTAGCCCATAACCCTAATCCCTAACTCCTAGCCCTAGCCCATAACCCTAATCCCTAACTCCTAGCCCTAGCCCATAACCCTAATCCCTAACTCCTAGCCCTATCCCCATGCCCTAACTCTAACCCTATCCCTGCTGTCTGGGTTAGTCCTAATAATTATGGACTCTTTGTAGGCCAGACGGGTGGATTTGCCACACGGCTTCGGGTGGTCTGTGTTCCCTGTTAAATTCAGGAGATTAAACTAGCGGTGATTACACCATCCTGGAGCCCTGCTCCAGGCTGAAGTCCTGATGTCCCGCTCCATGTCCTAGCAGTGGAGCTATCGCTGCTGTGTTGGGTCTGCAGCTTGAAATCAGATCTGCAGGAGTTGGCTTGTCTCTCTGAGCAGTATCGTTCCTCTGTTATCTCAGACACTTTCCCACAGGTGTGTGTGTATCAATGCGTGTGTGTTTCTGTGTGTGTGTGTGTGTGTTTGTATACCAGAGCAGGCAGAGCCTGAATCTGTCCTGACATTGAGGTCCCACAACAGGAGTCAGAACCCCTGTCTTACCACACCTGGTCGAGTGTGTCTTGGGTGTTTGCGTGTGCGTGTGCGTGTGTGAGAGAGAAATGGCTTTCGCTGACACATTGCTTCCCTGCACATCACCCTCCTACAGATCTATTTTCAGCAGCACACACCCTGCCATCCTGCCGTGCACCTGCACGTCTGACAGGAAGCAGAGCTGCGCTGTTCACACCTGCGGCGTGTCCGCCAGCGGGACTGTTCCATAATTACCCCGCTCCTCCTGGCTGCTGGCCTGATCTCACGCAAGCACGAACACACACACACACACACGTCCCCTGCCACGCCGAAGGTCGTCACAAACCACACAGTGCACTTTGCACTCAGCAGCCTGAGAAGGAACTCAACTTAGACACTCAGGAGGCACAAACACGTTTAGAACATAGCAGCCTCAGTTCACTTGGGTGAATGTCAGTCAAACCCTAAATCATAATGCCCCTGAGATGTCCAGCTCTCTCTAATTACTAAAAATATGTTCCTCCCAGACACAGACCATCGCTGATTAACTACAAGTGCCCATAAAAGGCTCCTTTTAACCAGAATCTAAATTAATTAGAGATGATAAACTTTCAATTTTGAACATTCAAGTCCAGACGCTGAGTGGTCGTATGAGTCTCTCTGGTCATGTGTGGAAGCTTGTGGTACAGCACCACAATTCATTTTTTAAAAGCCACAAAACTTCACAATTTTTTTTAAAATCTGGGTTTAAGTTTCCATTATGAGAGAATCAGTAACACATTACATCTTCTAGGTTACATTTTGGGCGTCTTTCACCTCTTGGGGCCAACAGAAGAGGCAAATCTTGGTGCAGTGTGCTACAGTGATCCTGGTGCAATGCTTTTGGTATTGAGTGGAGAGGAGGAGATCCAGGGTCCGTGGAGGGTAGACGCCTGTTCTGATTCAGCGCTCCAGTTAATGAGCCACGGGGAGGCGCACACCTGTTCAATACACAGTTGATCTGTACCACACCCACACACACTCTGCTCATGCTTGCACACACAAGCTCCACACAACCCCTTACAACAAGCTATGTTGCATTGCACAGGGGGTCTGGGCACACGCAGAGTTCACAGGAATACACACATGTAATACATCCACATCACACACATCCATGTAAAGCCATACCACTTTATTTAAATGTAAATATCAGGTGTGTTTCAGAAGGATGTGTGTACATGTTGCACAAATGTTAAAGCCTAAGGTGAGTAGCAACACTCGCTAGTTTAAAATGTGAGACATACAGTGGGAACAGAGAGACAAAGATAGAGACGGGAAGACATATAGAGTCTCTACTAGTCCAACCGTTTCTCACAACAGTCAGTTCCTTCTGTGGAAGTGTTTGTGTGAAGGAAAGTGTGTGTGTATGTCTTGTAATAATAGGGGGGGGGGCCTTCATTTGGTAGGTGACAGTTCTCCTCAGGGGCCCTCTGTTCTCTTACTGTTGTGAGCTCTAGCAGACCACACACACACAAAAACATACACACTTACATGCCGTACAAACCACACACACACACACACACACATACATGCTGTACAAACCAACCACACACATACATGCTGTACAGACACAGCTATCCGAGCATTGTGCACTCAGATATACTCAGCATGCTCAGACAAGTAGAACCTTTCGTTAAGGGAATTTACCACTCTTTAATTGGAGAAAGAGTGTGTGTGCATTTGTCAGAGTGTATGTGTGTGAGTGTATGCATGTGTGATTGTGAGAGTGTATATGTGACTGTGTGCAGTTAAGCCGGCACGATTTTGAATATTTAAGCCCGTTTCTCTGTTCCTGTGAACAGCGTGTCAGTCTGTCCCCTGCCATGTTCCCTCTCTCCAAGCAGGGTGATGATGAAGATGAAGAAGACCAGCCCCTCAGCCTCTCCTGGCCTGAGAGCGGCCGCAAGCGCTTCACGTACCTCTTCCTCTTACCCATCGTGTTTCCGCTCTGGATCACCCTGCCTGACGTCAGGAAGCCCGTGAGTGCGGGAGGGTGGGGTGTCCTCCTGCTGGCCACGCCCACGTTTCAGAACGCGATGTGTAATCCTGCCGTCCTGCCTGTGTTCCTGTCTTACAGACATCCAAGAAGTTTTTCCCCATCACGTTCCTGGGATCCATCTGTTGGATAGCTGCCTTCTCGTACCTGATGGTGTGGTGGGCTCACCAGGTGAGAGTGTCACGGGAAACACACACACACACACACACACACGCACACAGAGAGAAGGCTCTCATGTTCTCGAAGGCTCCGAGACACCGATTCAGTCTAATTCTAGACAATGATGTCAGCTGGCTCAGTGACGCCCCCTAGTGTGTGAAAGGTACGGGCATTGCTCTGACTCGTTGCTGTGATGAGTGCTTATAAGCAGCATTATGGGAAGTGTGGTTCCTCTGTTTCCACCAGCTGAGCCCTCACAGCAGAGCTGGCTTCAGCAAGGTGAGACTGCATCACAGAGCCTCCGGGTCTCACGTGCGTCTCTCACTCCCACAGGTCGGCGAGACCATCGGCATTACGGAGGAGATCATGGGCTTGACCATCCTGGCGGCCGGAACCTCCATCCCGGACCTCATCACCAGTGTGATCGTGGCCCGCAAGGGTCTGGGGGACATGGCCGTGTCCAGCTCCGTGGGGTCCAACATCTTCGACATCACTGTGGGGTAGAATCTGCTGTTCCTGCTTTCTCATTATTATATTTCTATTTATTAGCATTATTACAGATATTATTCTTAGTGGGGGTTGTGTTGTAGGGCTTAACGTATTTGTTGGAGTTGGAGTTTTTTTTTATAACACTCTTTACCTGTGTGTGTGTGTGTGTGTGTGTGTGTGTGTGTGTGTGTGTGTGTGTGTGTCTTAGGGGTTGAGCCAAACATGCTTATTCAGCAAAGCACAAATTGTTGGTTTTAACAGATATTTGATATACAAAATAAAAACATTTTTGAGAAGGAAAAAGCTGTGTTCACAAAGCTGTGTTCACAAAGCTGTGTTCACTGCTCCGTCAGCCTGTGTGTCACACTGCAGTACTATGAAGGCTGTCCTCACATTGCGGTGCCACTATTTCAGTTTAAAACACGCAGACGCAGTGGAGCATGACTGACCAGGAAGACATTAGGCTAGCATTCACCTGTTAGCCCTGGAACTCAGTGTGTATTGCTGGCATTGTAGAAGAAGGTTTACCTGTTTTGTGATTGTTTCAGATTGTATGTACACTTGAGCCCCTGCAATGAAAAACCCATAGCCATAGACCCATATATACCTATATATACCCATATATATCAATATACATCCTTATATACCCATATACACATCAATAAATACCCATATATGCCTATATATACCCATATATACCCATATACTTCTACATTCCACAAAACAAAAATAATATAAAGCATTATTGCAAGTTTTATTTTTAAATGCCCACATGGTAAGTCTAAATAAAGCATATTTAGCATTTTTATGTCATTTTAATGTAAAAGTTCTAAAAAATCAAAAACTAAAATAACTGATGCACAAAAAGGGGAAATGGCTGAAATGTTTTTTGTTGTAAGGGCTCACTTGACAAGGATTGAGATATTCGCATAGCTTGTTGTGCTACTGTCAATTTGCAGCTAGCGAGATCTACAGCTATTGAGCTGCACGATTAATGGCGTTGTATACTAGTGAGCTGCACAATTAGTGGCATTGTACACTAGTGAGCTGCACGATTAGCTGCGCTGTATACTAATGAGCTGCACGATTAGTGGCGCTGTATACTAATGAGCTGCACGATTAGTTGCGCTGTATACTAGTGAGCTGCACGATTAGTGGCGCTGTATACTAATGAGCTGCACGATTAGTTGCGCTGTATACTAATGAGCTGCACGATTAGTTGCGCTGTATACTAGTGAGCTGCACGATTAGTGTCGTTGTATACTAATGAGCTGCACGATTAGTGGCGCTGTATACTAGTGAGCTGCACGATTAGTTGCGCTGTATACTAGTGAGCTGCACGATTAGTTGGGCTGTATACTAGTGAGGTGCATGATTAGTTGCGCTGTATACTAGTGAGCTGCACGATTAGTGGCGTTGTATACTAATGAGCTGCACAATTAGCTGCGCTGTATACTAGTGAGCTGCACGATTAGCTGCGCTGTATACTAGTGAGCTGCACGATTAGTTGCACTGTATACTAGTGAGCTGCATGATTCGTTGCGCTGTATACTAATGAGCTGCATGTTTAGCTGCGCTGTATACTAGTGAGCTGCACGATTAGCTGCACTGTATACTAGTGAGCTGCACGATTAGTTGCGCTGTATACTAGTGAGCTGCACGATTAGCTGCGCTGTATACTAGTGAGCTGCACGATTAGTTGCACTGTATACTAGTGAGCTGCATGATTCGTTGCGCTGTATACTAATGAGCTGCACGTTTAGCTGCGCTGTATACTAGTGAGCTGCACGATTAGTTGCGCTGTATACTAATGAGCTGCACGATTAGTTGCGCTGTATACTAGTGAGCTGCACGTTTAGCTGCACTGTATACTAGTGAGCTGCACGATTAGTTGCGCTGTATACTAATGAGCTGCACGATTAGTTGCGCTGTATACTAGTGAGCTGCACGATTAGCTGCGCTGTATGCTAGTGAGCTGCACGATTAGTTGCGCTGTATACTAGTGAGCTGCACTATTAGTTGCACTGTATACTTGTGAGCTGCACGATTAGTTGCACTGTATACTAGTGAGCTGCACGATTAGTTGCGCTGTATACTAGTTAAGTTACCTCCATGGGTAGCAGGGTAGTTTTTCACCACTCATTTGCTGTCCTACAACCCAACATGAATGCAGTTATTTTCAAAACAAATACAAGTAATATTGCTGCCTCAGCAAATACAGATACAAATACAATACTGGGCTCTCTGCACATCCTAGTGTGTGTGTGTGTGTGTGTGTGTGTGTGTATCTGTTGGTAAGTGTGGAATGATAGTTAATACCTCATTCTGCTGATTGTGGGGGGTGGTGGGGGGGTTTAATTCCTTGTTCTGCTGAGTGTGTGTGTATGTGTGTGTGTGTGGGGGTTAATTCCTTGTTCTGCTGAGTGTGTGTGTGTGTGTGTGTGTTGGGGGGGGGGGGGGTTAATTCCTTGTTCTGCTGAGTGTGTGTGTGTGGAGAGGGTTAACTCCTCTTTCCGCAGAGAGGAGGGAGTGTTGTGCTGCTGGAAGTGAGAAGCTTCAGCCTGCACTCTGCTTGTCTGTTTCCTAGGCTACCATTCCCATGGCTGCTGTACTCTCTGGTGCATGAGTTGCAGCCTGTGGCTGTGAGCAGTAACGGGCTCTTCTGCGCCATCGTGCTGCTCTTCCTCATGCTCCTCTTCGTCATCATCTCCATCGCGGCGTGTAAGTGGAAGATGAGCAAGCTCCTGGGCTTCATCATGTTCCTGCTCTATGTCGTCTTCCTGGTGGTCAGCGTCATGCTGGAGGACAAGATCATCACCTGCCCCGTGTCCATCTGACCTCCACACACACACACACACACACACACACACACTCATACATGCACGCACACGCACATACACTCACACGCAGGCGCACACACACTCACACACACACACACACACACACACACGTCCATTTTCAAACAGCCCAGTGAGATGCCTCACATGAGCTCTGAACAGAGCCCTTTACACACATCACCCATTTTCACAGTAGGACAGTAGCTCTGGTGTGCTGAAACTATTGTGTCCCATGTCTATACCAACCCTGCTAGTTCCTGCCACCTCTGCGCTAGCATGCCGTTTGACTGTGAAGTGGACGTTCAGGAAAAGTGGTTTGCATTGGCTGTGTGGGTGCTGGCCTCACTGCAGTAGGGCGTCACGACTTAGGGATGTAGAAATAAAGGGTTAGCTGGCCCCTCGCGCTGAGCGGTTTCTCAAACTTCAGTCACTCTAACTAAGGAAAGCATCACAGATCTTTCGATTCAAAAATCCGAAAATCCATTATTTCACACAATATACCAGAGTGCAAAGCAAAGCAAATATCAGTTTGATTCTCATTTGGTTGTTTTACTTACTGAGATAAACTATAATTTGGTTTGAGCAAACTTCAATGATGACAGTTCATTTTCCTGAAACTGATCCTTTTTCAATGTTTAATGTTGCAGCGCTCGCTGAGAGGTTTGCAATGTGACAAAGTGTAAATAATCAATATTTAAATTAGCATGAAGACCAAATAGATATGACACCAAATAAATAAATTAAGGAATACATTATTATATAAATATTTATAACCCACATCAATCATTTAGACTGCAACATTTCATATAATATATATAAAGTAATTTTTACATTAGCAATTTAACTTTTTACCTTAAATAGTGATTTGTGACTATTAAATTGCTCCGCAAAAGGGCCTGACTTATAAACCAGGAGTGAATGTGGACAGAAAAGAGAAAGAGAGAAAGAATGAGAGAGGAAAGAGAGAGAGAGGGAAAGAGAGAGAGAGAGAGAGAAACAGAGAGAGAGAGAGGAGATAGAGAGAGAGAGAGAGAGAGAGAGAGAGACAGAGAGACAGAGAGAGGAGAGAGAGAGGAGATAGAAACAGAGAGAGAGAGAGAGAGAGGAGATAGAGAGAGAGAGAGAGAGAGAGAGAGAGAGAGAGAAACAGAGAGAGAGAGAGAGAGAGAGAGAGAGAGAGAGAGACAGAGAGAGAGGAGATAGAAACAGAGAGAGAGAGACAGAGAGGAGATAGAGAGAGAGAGAGAGAGAGAGAAACAGAGAGAGAGAGAGAGAGAGGAGATAGAGACAGAGAGGAGATAGAGAGAGAGAGAGAGAGAGAGAGAGAGAGAGAGAGAGAAACAGAGAGAGAGAGAGAGAGAGAGAGGGGGTGAGAGAGAGAGTGAGAGGGGAGAGAGAGAGGGGAGAGAGAGAGAGAGAGGAGATAGAGAGAGAGTGAGAGAGAGAGGAGAGAAACAGAGAGAGAGAGAGAGGAGATAGAGAGAGAGAGAGAGAGAGAGAGAGAGAGAGGAGATAGATAGAGAGAGAGAGAGAGAGAGAGGGCACAGAGGAGACCGAAATGACCCACGTTTAACTCGGTCCCGGTAAAACAGAACCTGGTGCTTTCTGTGAGTCTGCAGTGGTCAGAATCTTTCGGCTTGTAGCAGCAGCTGACTCCACGAGCGTTTGTCACCTCCGGGGGGTTTCCCGTCTGCCTGTGACTCGGGAGTTGCCAAGATGTCCACAGGACACTTGTACAGAGGCCAGAGTGCCTTTCACTTGTGGGAACAAAAAGTTGAAGGGGACAGCCCTTAGTCCCACCAGACGAGTTTCGCAGCTGGAGAGAGCATCGAGTGAATTCAGGACCAGGTGTGTCACCTGTTATAACACAGAGTGCAGAAGAATATGGGATTTTTTTTAAATTACCTTTGAGGTTTTTTTTTTTTCTGTTGTTCTAATAACTTTTATTCTGTTGTTCTAATAACTGATATAGTAGATTAAATGCATTAAATGCTAGGATGAAATGCATTATGGATAGCAGCGAAAAAAGATTTGTGATAATTAACTCGAAAGACTTGGCAGTCCCATTGCATTAACTAAAACGATTTAGCAGTCCCATCCTCCAATTCATTCACACATTTGTATGTACTGGTATAGACTGTACATTAGCAATCTAGATTATACTCCTAAAGTATTATGTAGGAGAGAACCGTATCATTCTCTTAGGGAAAAACAGTAGCAATGGAGGGGACTTGAACAGATGCTTCCACATGTAGTTCAGTGTCAGATTAGCCCATAGATCCATATTCTGTGGCATCCCTCAGCCGAGGCTGCACGCAATAATCTCCTTCAACACTTGAGTCTTGGCCAGCGCATCATAATCTAAACGGATTTTGGCAACTCTTGAGTATTTATCAGTAGCAACACTTTAGATGTCTTTCTTTCTTACTCTTTTTAAACAGGAAATTTTTTTTTTTTAAAAACAACTACATGAAAACCTCTGTAAATTGACTGAAGATGTGTGCGATTTGATTTATACTTGTGACATTCCAGACTAACGTTTGCATTAATGATTTTCAAAATGATTAGTCTTTTGGATGCAAATGCAAATTAATATTCAGGAATTGTCTACTGGTATTCAGTCATCTTGATCATGTGTCACACCTGCGCAGTTTTAAAGGATATTTTACTTCCTAGCTGTGTCATTTGTTCCTAACAAACATCACAACAAACCATTGCTCATTATTGGCATGCCCATCCATGCATTTCTTTTCTTAATAAGTACTGAGTATCGTAGTCTGCGACTGGTCCTAGAGCAGTTTTGGAGTGATATGGACTGAATGTGTCCTTTCTACAGCTACAGTTTAACTGTACTCAGTGATACACACTTGGAAGGCATTGGTACTCTGTGACTCTGTACGCTGCAGTACAGAATGACAAATCGCTGACATTGTGGCTTTCAAATGGTACAGATTTACCAGTAGTGCAGACTCAGAATTCAGTGGAACAGATTCACTAATAAGTGGCCAAGCCTTAGTGGTACTAACTACATTTCAAATTTCAATACCGGTATAGACCAATCACTGATACAGACTGACTAGTCAGTGATAAATGGGTGGAGACTCAGCAGTACAGACTCAGCACTCAGTAGTCCAACCTCAGTAATACAGACTCAGCACTTATCAGTACAGACTCAGTAGTACAGAGTCAGCACTCAGTAGTGCAGACTAAGCACTCAGCATTACAGACTCAGTAGTACAGACTCAGTAGTATAGACTAAGCACTCAGTGCACATTCAGCACTGAGTAGTACAGACTCAGTGCTCAATAAAATGCACTGAGTAGTGCAGACTCCACACTCAGTAGTGCACATTCAGCACTCAGTAGTAGAGACTCTGCACTAAGTAGAGCAGACAGTGGTACAGATTCAGTAGTACAGACTCAGTACCCAGTGCTGTGGACCTTCTTTCTTTGTTATGATTCCCTTGGCAGCTCGTGTGGAGGTAAAATGCCTGAACTACACATCTGCACTGAAAACACTTTAGTGTGGTGAGATAATTGCTCCCTTTATTCACTACATGCATTATTATTTGATCAAGGCTAAAATGTTTTGTAAATATGCCACACATGCTCTACAGTCATACAGATATAACATTTTACATGAAGAAGCAGACAAGTGGTCTTAAATATGAGACATACTTGTCTATTTATGTATATAAAACTTTTGGTTTCTATTTTCTTTTCAGATGGGATGCATAAATTTCATACTCTGAGACACTGGTGGATTTTCAGATTTTTTCAAGCAGCATCAGTGTTTAATGCTGATACTGTTCCATGCCCTCATTCTCATAACATTTTTTTTTTTTGTTTTGATTTGTATTACTTTTGTAATTAGGGTATTAAAATTGGGTTTTAAAAAACATTGCCTTGCTGTGTACAAAGAACGAAAGCTAAATTGTACATGATTTCTGCCATGTTTCTACCATTAGCTTTAGTGGGTACACATGCCAGATACTCCCCGAAACCCCACCTCCTCATCACCAACCCCCTCCTCCCCAATAACCACACCCCAAGCCCGAGTCCCACCCCTCACCACAAACCCCACCCCCAATAACCCCACCAACACTCTTATTTCTTCTGCACTGGAAACCATGACATCCCAAGATTACCTGACTCAAAGCAGAGAGAATGTTTGGGGTTTCATACTTGACCTGCTAAAATACATTTTGTATGTTTGCAAGGTTTTCTTAAGATGATTATCTTTTGCACTTAATTTGTTTATTGTTTGTAATTTGCTACTGCTTGAATACTTTATTTGGACCTCTTATTTAACTCATTAACACATTTTTTCAAAGATACCTTATATGTAATATATTGTATTGAATGTATGTAAAACAATCAACGATTTAAAAAGCAAGATTTCACCTGGAATGTAAGGGAATAACATTCCGGCTATGGTGAGGGCTGCATTTGCACTGGGTATCTGGGAAGTTTAGGAAATGGCAGCACATTTCACAGTGGTGTTCTGAGTCACTGAGTCTCGTGTGCTGACTCTCTAGGTGAAAAGCGAGCTTGATTGAACGTTTCCCCAATGCTAACAGTGCTCATGCTGGCTGGTGCGAGTTTGCCGATGCAGTTACTCTGAGAGACGGCATTGCCCAGCAACCGAGACGAGCCGGAAGCGTCACTAGGACAGAGAGCCCGTGCATGCACGGAGAGGAAAACTCTTGGCTCCTGCGGGCCCTGTATGTGTTCTCACGCTCGCAAGCACAGTGTGTGCAGCAGTAGAGAAAGAGCACCAGGGAGAGCCTTCATCACAAGCATGAGTGTAGACTAACACTGCATGAGGGTGTTTACTGTGCATCACTGAGACTGGATAGAGAGATCACCTTCATCACTCACACCCAGTACTCTATATGAATGCCACATTTTCAGGTTGTTAATGTAGATGATATAATGTTATATATATATATATATATATATATATATATATATATATATATATATATATATATATATATATATACATATATATAAAACAGACAATAATATAACTTGTGTAAAAAACTACATATAAATGCAAAGTATATAATAAAATCAAGGTAAATACAATATTTTGAGTGTAGTTTCTTTTTCTGATGAATGATGAATGTTACTTGTATGTAAAATTAAATACATCTGAACAACATTCTGTTTACATGACAATCAAAGTCCCTTATGTACAGACCAGTACTTAATAAGGCTCGGGCAGGTGTTGCTCAGTGATATCAGCACTTAATAAGGCTCGGCAGGTGTTTCTCAGTGATATCAGCGCTTAATAAGGCTCGGCAGGTGTTTCTCAGTGATATCAGCGCTTAATAAGGCTCGGGCAGGTGTTGCTCGTGATTCAGTGATTCAGAACGGTTTCACGGGGGAACTGAGGCAAGTCCAACACATAATATGTGATATGACATGAAGTTATCTTACTGAAGTACCCAAAGACAACACGCTACAACATGCTACAAAACAGCAGCAGCCAATAACGCAGCAAAGCATCAGTACACATTATGTACAGTGTACAGTTTGTGTACAGTGTACCTCATAATAAAAGAAAAATGGGAAACCCTTGTTTTAACATGGTTGACTGATTCATTAGAAGGAAAAGACCTTGAGGTGTTTGGATCACCGAACAACCAAAGTCTGCATTATTTGTCTGGAAATTCAGGCTGTATTTAACTTTATATCTGTAAAGTTCATTAAGAGCAGAAATGAATCTATGTTTCTCTAAAAACCCCTCAAGGGTCGTATTTAAAGTTTGCCAAATATTGGCCGCAGAAGAAGCACTCAGCTCACAGTTAGGTATTCTCCACCGGGTGGGGCTTTGCTGAACAGGTAAGTTATGTTGGTGGTTTGCTACCGAAAATAGCAAGCCAGATCATGATTGTTGTGGAATTTTGTAATATAATGCAAAATTAGAATTGTGAAGTTTTATATCCGGTGTTGGCTTGTTAATTCGCTAATATTAGCCGATTACTTTGCTATTCGTACTCCAGCGTGATTACTATCATCAGATACATCCGCCTGGGGAGATGGGATGCAGCAAAACCCACCTTACCAAATGTTTTATTTCTTTTGCCTACACTGAAGGGTGTAATTAGCATGGTGTTTCAGAACATATTGTAATGTTGGACCTTAACGTGATTAGTGTGAGCGTAATATTGATTTTGGCAGAAAAGATAATACAACATGGGGAAAAAATCATGACTAGGTGTAGCCGAGTAATGGGCAGCCAACAGAATCAACGGTCATGACATGCACGCTGCTAATTGGGTGTAATTGACTCATTTAATGAAAGGGGCATGTTCAAATTAATAGCAGTGTGGAGTTCAATGAGTGAGGTCATTCATTCTATGAAGAAACAGGTGTCAATTATGGCTCTTATTTAAAGAAGGAGGGCAGAAAATGTTGTATCTGCTGGTTTTAGCCCTTGATCAGTGAGTAAAATGGGTCATTCCAGACATTGTACTGAAGGAGAAAGAACTCTGATGAAGAAGTTGATTGGAGAGGGGAAAACATATAAAGAAGTTCAGAAAATAATTGGCTGATCAGCTAAAATGATCTCAAATGCTTTAAAATGGCAAACAAAACCTGAAACACGTGGTAGGAAAAGAAATACTACCATCCGCGTAGATCATAGAATAACAAGAACGGCAAAGAAGCAGCCAATGATCAGCTCCAGGGAAATCAAAGAAGATCTTCAGTTGCCTGTGAGTACTGCAACAATCAGAAGAGGCCTTACGTGTAGCCAAACTATTTCCAAGAAACTCTCGTAAAGTACCAATGCTGAAAAAAAGATGTGTTGAAAAGGTTACAGTTTGCCAAAGAACACATTGGCTGGCCTAAAGAGAAGTGGTGGAGCATTCTATGGACAGATGAGAGCAAGATTGTTCTTATTGGGTCTAAAGGCCAGAGACAGTTTGTGAGACGACCCATAAACACTGACTTCAAGCCACAGTACACTGTGAAGACTGTAAAACATGGAGGTACAAGCATAATGGTTTGGGGATGTTTCTCATACTTTGGAGTCGGACCCATCTATCGCATACCAGGCACCATGGACCAGTTTGAATATATCAAAATACTGGAAGAGGTCATGTTGCCTTATGCTAAAGAAGAAATGCCCTTGAAATAGGTGTTTCAACAGGACAACGACCCCAAACACACCAGCAAGCAGGCAACATCCTGGTTCCAGACCAACAAGATTGATGTTATGAAGTGGCCAGCCCAATCCCCAGATTTCAATCCGATTGAGAATTTGTGGAGTGACATCAAAAATGCTGTTTTTGATGCAAAACCCAAGAATGCAGAAGAACTGTGGAATGTAGTCCAGTCAGCTTGGGCTGGAATATCTGTTCGCAGGTGTCAGATGTTAGTTGACTCCATACCACACAGATGTAAAACGGTTATCAGAAATAAAGGCTATACAACTAAATACTAGTTCAATGATCAACAGAAAAGCAATATCTGTAAACAGCTTTCATTTTATTCTGTAAATATTCGAGATTGTAAATGAAAATGAAGACACTGCTATTTTTTAAACAGCCCATTATTCTTTTTTCTTCATTTTCAGTTTAAAGACTGATATTTCATTCATGGTTTCATTTGGAATTGAATGTGCAGTGCTCTCCAGTGCCTTTGTGTATATGGAAATAAATGCTATTATGAGGATTGAGCTTTTTCTCAGGTGTTTTAAACACACTGCTATTATTTTGCACATAACTGTATAAACCCCAACATGCACAGTGAAGTAGTATTATGCCAAAAGCTGATGAGGTTGAATGACCTGGCAAATTTGGATACAACAGCAGTATCTCTAAAAACCTATAGCACATTGTAGTTCTAATGCAACCAATGTATTCAACAGTTGTTGACATTCCAGGTTGGTCAGGATGACTCCGATCTTCATATAAGCAAGTGAGACCAGAAGTAAAGTACAAACTTTCCAGAAATGTAATGTGTGACAAAGGTTGTAATGGCCTTGCAAAAAAAAAAAAAAAAAGTCTTCTGATTCAAGATCAACTGTGCCTCTTACATTAAAGTCAACTGGTTAGAATTAATCCAAATAGCTAAAATCACATTTTAATATAGTCCAGAAATTGAACGCTTGGCGTATCACACGTATTCTACACATCTTAGCACCGCAAGTTAGACCACGGTATACCTACCAGCATTACACACAAACACACAGCAAAACCTCAGCAAGACTCAGAATATGACTGGCAACCAAATGGTAAACACAGTCAACTAAGCAGAATAAATTAAATACAATAGTTATGTGAAATCAGCCATTAAATTGTCACCAAGGACAGCAGGCACATTCAGAATCCCACCATTATGAAACACAATAAACAGTCCACTACACATAACTGAAGGGGCCATAGAATGCAGGTATTGTCTGAAAAGGTACTGGCGTATGCTTTCCATAAACCGTGTTTTTTGAGACTGTTTCTCTTTTATTTTTATTGGGTTTGCCTCTTTCTCGCCAAGAAATACTTTGAGACATTGTGCTCCCTGTAGTATGACCTTAATCTTAGAAATCTCAACCCTCCTGCTTTAATGAACTCACTTAATCTGCTGCCATGACACTCTGAGAGACTTGATTGAGCTTGACTGGCATCACTGATACTGCATGGATTAGATCATCTCTCACAGACAGGGAGCGGTTTGTTTCTCTCAGCAGCTCTAGGTCTGATATTGTCACATGGCGTTCCCCAGGGTTCAATTCTTGGCCTTTTACTTTTCATTACATACATTATCACTTGGAAATATCATCAGATAGCATGGCTTCAATACTGTCATTTCATGGCCACATGAAAAAACAGCTTATTTCTGTCTCAAGAACATTACCTGGTTGCTTTCTTCTCTCACGCTGCAGCCGAGACCCTTATATAAGCTTTTGCACATAGGCTGCATTTCGACTACCATCCTGTGGCCTTAGAATGTAGAAATATATCCAGAACTTAGCGGCCAAGGTTCATAACCATTCCAGCTTTTGAGAACATGCATCACCTATGCCCAAATGTCTTCACGGACTCCGTGATCAATTCCACATACAATACAAAATACTTTTGGTTTTTAGGTCTCGCCATGGTCCGATAATGAACTAGCAAAAACGTGATTATGGATGCATAGCCAGCTACGTTGGGCACTCGATTGGCTAGCTAGCTTAGCTGGCTAGCATATTAGTTAACACTACTGTGCATATCATGAGTTAGGCTATTCCATATGCATTTATAGGTTAATACGTTCTGTGGAATACAATATATAGCTAACATAGATTTGATCAATTTAATTAGCTTATTTGTGGATAACAAAAGGTATGCACAAATAGCATTTGGTATGAAATGTAAATGTGTAAATATTTTCTCATGACTTTGGTGAAAGGTGTTCATGGATATATTTCTGGTACTGCTGTTGTACTGTTTTCCTTGTGTGTATATTTGCACACAACACAATAACAACCAGAACTCTAAACCAATACATGGGAGTCAAGATATAGCCTCCATTCTCCAGTGCTTTACTGAACTTCACATTCATAAGAAAAACAAAATACAGTACGAATAATTGACATTTAGATGGTGTTTTTATCCAAAGCAACTTGAGTAATTGATGGTTAAGGGTCTTACTCAGGGCAGTGGCGGGACTTGAACCAGCAACCTTTCGATCAGTAGTCCAAATACCACAGTACAGGGCGACTGGAAAAAGCTACTGAATATTGCGCTGCTGAGCATGACATTTACGTACCGTCATCTTAACATTTAGTTGGATAAACATTTTAAAACTATGCAAACTTCAATAACTAATCGCAAATCTTGTACTGAAATGGTTTTTAGCTCGTTAATCTTATATGGATTATTCTTATGGGACTAAGAATAGAGGCTAAGATATCAATATAGAAATAATTTACACAGTACTTCAGCAGAGATGATTAAAGTGCTAAAGTGAACAAGAGCCACAAATACTTCTAAAAATATTACTATAGGGTCTGCATGATATCTTAAACAATTACACACCATGCTTTCAATGGCAAAAACAAACAAGATTACAGCGGATTTACTTTACATAAGCAAGGAGAGTTGCTGCCGTGTTAGACTCAACTATTTCCTGTTTTCCCTTTGCAAGGGAAACATAAAGGCTGGCAAACGAAAAGTCCTGCACAAGGCGGTGCAGCTGTAGGACAGAACAGCTGTAGCTTTATATATGCTGGTTCATGTTGCTTTGAAAATAGGTTAACTATATGCTTTTTATCTTATGGGAGGAAGTCACTATTCCAGACGCACAAGCAAGGCATGCTGCATCCACGTCTCACCTCAGCACTACTTCACTCTCTTGTACTGCTGCTTTAAGGAAGCACGCACACGAATGCCTGCCCTCGGTTGACCCATTAGATTATGGGGCAGTTGGAGTATGTTGCGCATTTGGTTTTGGGTTTAGGCGTCTTGGAGAAACTTCAGGAACACGGAGTGACACCCTTCAGAAAAACCGTTACAGAATCTGAATGGCTTGCGCTATCTATACCATTTTTTAACAAGAAGCTTGTAAAGTAAATAATGTAAATAATTTTTTTTTTTTCTGTGACGTCTAACATCCCGAATTTAACTTTATATCAACATTCAAAGTTTTTTTATTTAAGTCATGATCTATGATGGTACATGTCTGACCTTTAATTTAAGTGATTAGTAAGTAGGCAGTGCTTAAATTGGGGAACAGCAATAAGTAACTTTTACAACCAAAAAGCAGCAAACAGTATTTAAGAAAGTGATTATTTATTATTTTACATTTTTCTCTAAATTGCTGCTCACATGAGATGAAGAATCAAACTGCTTTGTAGTCCTCAAATCAACCAGTTTATTCCACAGAGTGTGGGACCCCACACAGAGGTGATGTTTTAAAATGATTTAGTACAGAATCTCTGAAGCATCATGCCACTAGGTGTCAGTATAACGGCTGTTTCATAATGTGGAAAAGAGTAATTGGAATGACTTATAGCAATAAATAGAACTGCATGGAAAAACAGGTGGAATTTACTCCGTTATGCCTTCTGCACAAAGAGAGATGGTATAGAGATTTGCTTTTAAAGATTTCACATAATGAAAAAGCAGCAGCAACAATCCATCGCTATTTTTGTAGAATATAGGGGAGATATCATATTTCTCCTCTGGCCCTTTAGATGGAAAACAACTTTTCAAATCAGCCATTTTCATATGACATCCTCGAACGGACACCCTACGTGTCCCACACATAGCACTGCAACCATAATAAAAAATCTTGAGAAGATGTAAAAGATGAAATATGAGCAAAAATCGCCTGTAACGTTTGCAAAGCCTTGGTTTTGCTTCCTCCTTGTGGTCAAGAATATGCTGTCCAAAACTGATGAGGTTGTGACACATATCTAGCATCAGTTTGACCTTTGCATTTGTGTATTGTGTGAGGTTTTTTAAGTTCATTTTTTTCCATCAGGACAAAAACCTAAAATATATTATCAACTACAGTTATCAACAGCAAAAGTTAGAGGTTTATGGGAAAGCAACTCACAAACGGTGTTATTAGGCAAACTCCTCTCGACGCACAGAGACCAACGTGTCGGAAGATAAGACATAAGACCCGGCATTTTAAAAGGATGTGAGAGAAAGAGGACAAGGAAGTCCTTAAACGGCCCAGATGTTCCCAACACCACAGATAAAACAGTACTAGATTGCCACGCGGAAGTCCTCAGACAGCCAGATGTTCAACACTCTGTGTTTATCTGTATGAAACAGTATTGAAATACCCCTCCTTGAAACTCCTTCTTATCACAGATCATTATACTCCAGTGAGGTAAGTGAGATTCATTTTTATATTTATATATCATGCAAATGTTATATAAAAGTGAACAATTTTAAGTAATTATCAATTTATTGTAATTGTTAATTTCAGTTCAGTTGTGTTGGTCTGCAAGAGATTCTCCAGCAAAGTGTTTGAAAGTTGTTAACATTTTATTTGGTCTCATTTCTTCTCTTCTGTTTTCCACAGGTTAAAACTCATTAAAACAGGCAAAATAAAACACATTTATACATATAAAAAAAAAAAAAAAAAAAAAATTTGTCTCTCTCTTTCTCGCGCTCACACACATGCACGCACGCATACACACGAACGCACACACACGCATGCACACGCACGCACGCACGCACGCACACACTCTTTAAAATATGTCATAGAATGATTAGGCCCAGCCCAGTATGCCATTACACAATCACAAGACACAAGACAGACATTACAAAGCCCAGTGAAAACCTATCCATGAAAGTAAAGGATAAAACAACACAATCTTATACAGGCACTGCAAGAAGAGAATATGACATAATAAAGGCTACTATTAAAAAAGAACGGTGAATTAACAAAAAGCAACGTGTTGTAGTCTTAAAGAAGAAAAGAAGACTGACATATTGAAGAATATTTATGCAAATCCAAGATGGCGAGTTTCTTCAAACCCTTTGCAAAGGTTTGCGTCCATAATGGTGCCTGAAGGAGCCATTTTAAGTGTTATTATTTTGCATATTCTGAGTACAAATACTCGACATCTCTGAAGATGATCTGTAATGCACGTCAGACATCTCGATGCTTTACACAGACTATTGTTTAATTTGTCCCTTTGCAGCACCCATACAACTTAATCACATACTCCAGTGAAGTAGGCTATAAAATACAATATACAAAGCATCCTGATGAGGACTCTGTCCCTGTAAAATATCTTTAATCCAGTGTCTAAAAGGCCTTAATAAATATACATCTCTTTTAAAAATCTCTTAACTGTCACAGGGGATGTTTGCACAGTACTATGATTCTACAAGCTGGAAGCCAAGAAAGTTTCAAATTCAGCCTCCACCTGCTGAAGTTGATTGTGCTTAGCACAAAACAGAGCTGAGAAGCCGCCACATCGCTGTGGAGCAGTCAACACATGCCGCGCTCTCCAACACGGCAGCTAACGCCACGCATCCCTCTCCTTCTTCCTCCTCGTCTTCCTGTCATCCTGGGTTACAACTTTAAGATCAAGAAAGTATTTCTTTGGCACATAAATGTGTATATGATATGGCGGTTTCTTCTAGGAACATTTCAGTATTGTAGGCAATGGATTACCATCACCATTACTTGTTGAGAAGTATTTTTAGTTATACGTTCATGCGGCAAAAACTAGAAACAGCAGTTGAAAGCTAAACAATAAGAAATTGCTAACGACAGGGTACGTGATGAGTGGTAACTGGGCTTTGGTGTGTGTGCACCTGTTCAGTCACACCCAGGAACCCTTCTTGAATATCCACAAGTTGTCATCCTGGAAACGGATCCCAACATTCAGTTTAACTAATTTGAGAGTGAATCCCTGAAATGAGTTCAGCAGATGTTGGTCTTAGAAAAGAGAGCAGAAATAAATGAGAAATCATCAAGGTTTTTGCAGCCAGACGTAAATTGCGTCTGAATGAGATAACTAATGTTGATGTTTGGTGATGAATTAAAAATATTTCTGAACTAGGCTACATTCTGCTTTTAAAAGACTGAATAAATACCATCAGCATGGAACTGCTTGTGAATTGTGGATGTAAGCAGTTCACCATCTTTCCAAATCTTCAAATAAGACATAAAAAAATGTAGTTCTCCCTTCACTAGCCACTATGTACTGTTAGCCATGGTAGCATTTTCACTAAACTCTCCCGTTTTGGCTGGCACCAATATAATGACCCTCACTGAAGAGAACTTCAGTGCACGGACATAGTTCTTTACACCATCGGAGTTTCACTAGCAATGGCTGACCTGAATATTCTGGTTCTGTGCTGGTCCATTTGGGTTTCTAGTTCAAGGGACTGATTCTCTATAGCAGAAAAGCATGGTGTCTGAGACAGCAGGACGGCAAATCGACTCGTAGAGCAGGACGGCTCTATAAAGCAGGACGGCTAATCGACTCCTGATGTGTGTAGCCACATTAGTCAAGCTTATGCGTCACTTAGTAGGCCGTTACTGGAATTGTCCATTTTTCCTCAAGTGTTTTTGACGGCATGATGTTAGATGTGTGTGCACAGGAAAAAGAGAAAAGATGGAATGAGTGACATGAAAAGGTGGATTAAAAGGAGTGGAGGGGTTGAGGTAGGGTTTGACTTGAGCTCTGAAATGGGTGAACTCGTGAGTTTTTGAACTTCTTCTCAGCTGGAAACACCGTTAGAAGTGTAGCAGCAAAATGTTGGTACTAAACCAAGTGTTTTCAGTGCTACTGCTGAAGTTACACACAAAGCGCCCTGCCACAATAACACAACTAATCGGCAAAGTCTTCTCACAAATTCATACTGTGTCACAAGATATCTGAAGTCTAACAGTTTTTTCCCTTTATTTTGCTGAACAGCCACTCAGTGAAAATACTAATTTGCCTCCAAACAACTGATGACACGAATCCAAATTGCCACTTGCGCAGGCTTTCATTTTTTGCTTGTTAAACCGGAGGGGTCACAGTACTGACCCTTGGAGAACACACCACATAGCCTCATGAATGCATACTGTATAAGTATAACCTTATGCCTCTTTGAGCTAAAGACAACTCTGTCAGACTGCTATTTTGATGAGAAGATCTAAAAGTGATGTCTGTACCTGGAGTCTGTACCTGGAGTGAGAACTGTAGCTCGGAAACCGGCCCTAGTTCTCCAGCGGCAGAAGACGAATGCATGTGCAGGTTAATATTAGATCAAACTGAGGCTCATTTGAGGTGCACAAATAAACTTCTCAAACACAGCAGGGTCTTAAACAACAATTTAAATTTTCTTGCTGATTAAGAGAGGAGATCCAGATCAGGAGACAAATGGTGATAACAATTATGGCATTTAGCTTATGCTTTTATCCAAAGCAACTTACAATTACAACTGAGGGTTAAGGGTCTTGCTAACGGACCCAACAGTGGTAACTTGGCAGTGGTGGGGCTTGACCCCGCGACCTTCCGATTACAAGTCAGGTACCTTAACGGCTGAGCTACCACTGCCGTGAAGTCCATCATTTGTCTTTGTTTTAGCTGTCTGATGTTTATGACTGCTATAATGTACAAATTGTAAAAATACATGAACAAAAAACCTTCTATTGATGACATCTAATTTTGCTATGTAGTTTGTTAGTGGTACACAGCAACGATAGGATATGGCTATATATAGATATATATTAACACCCATCTGTCATTAGCCGGGGTATTAGGATAGTAAGTATGAGTGTGAGAGACTTAATTTGAGTGTTGGAAGGATTGTTTATCGCATAGGGTCCACATTTCTCACTACATCACTGAGATATGGGACAATATCCCAATATTTCAACAGCTAAGATGGGCTTGTGAAGGGATTTCATGGTTAGAAGACATGAAAACAGTTAAAGACAAGAACCTTGTTCAGTCCAGTATATGCGCATGAGTCAGGATGGGGGTACAGGGTCCCATGTACCCAGACACATGCTAGTCAGCAGTTCAAAAGCTTTCTAATTACAAGCAGTACGTCTGGCAGAGGCGATCCAGCTACATTTTTTTCTTTTTTCAATATATCCTTAAAACATTAATTAAGAGTTCAAGTCAAGAGAATTAGTCACAATGACAAATAGACCATTGTGGTGTTTGTTTAACACCATTGTGGTGTTTGTTTATGCTGGAACGTAAATGAATTATCTCAGGAAACACTCTCCATGACAACACTTCTCTAGTTTGCATAGTCTGTCTAAAGTGCTTATGAGAATCACAAAACCACAACTATTCAAGCACTGAACGTTTTGCAGAAGCGATACAACCAATCAGCTACTGAAATACAACAATGGCTGTCTTAAGATGGGTGGGTGTTCCACAACTCTATCAAAGTTACTTTCTACCTAACAAAAATACGTATGAAATTATTCCCACTAACGTTGCTGATATAATAAAATAGGCTGGGCTAGACTGGGAATGTGAAGGGCCTGTACTGCATGATGGCCTGTACTTCCTGCTACAGTGGAGCTGGCCTTTGTTTGCCCTGCTCTTTGGCACGTGTGTGGAACATTTAGCAAGTCTGATTTTGTTCCTCCTTGCAGAATGTTCCTTTGCATGCGGAACGTTGCAGTAGGCTTCCGGAACATTCCTAGATTATTACCTGCGCCTCTGTGAAAAACAATGCATCTCATGTTCTTGCCAACATAGCATATCTAAATCCAAGGCTGAAAGAAGGTTCTGCAGACTCTGGCTGGATGACCGCGACAAGGTCCGGATGATGTCTCTTGCCTTAAAAGTACGAGTTAACACAGGCAAACAAGTCTGCTCA
>NC_137501.1:30972165-30984665 GCF_041902795.1 Electrophorus electricus | reverse complement strand
CACACACACACACGGGGTGTGTGTGTGTGTGTGGGGGTTCCTGGTCCCAGCAATCTACAGACCGAGGGAAAACACACACACGAGGTCCACAAAGCCACAAACACCACAGACTCGTACGTGTTGGCTTTTTCAGATAGAGAGGCTTCTTGCTAGCGACCTGTAAAGTAAGAAAAACCTGTTTGTGTTTCTTGAGTGATCATTTTAAGGTGACATGTTAACTGATCTTCCTTATGTCATCTGATTGTTAAGAACCACAGGACACTGTAAGGTACTGTAAGGACACTAAGGTATTGTAAGGACACTGTGGACACTGTAAGGTACTGTAAGGACACTAAGGTACTGTAAGGTACTGTTAAGACACTGTAAAGTACTGTAAGGACACTGTAAGGTACTGTAAGGACACTGTAAGGACAGTGTGAGGTACTGTAAGGACACTGTTAGGACACTGTAAGGTACTGTAAGGACACTAAGGTACTGTAAGGTACTGTTAAGACACTGTAAAGTACTGTAAGGACACTGTAAAGTACTGTAAGGACACTAAAGTACTGTTAGGTACTGTTAAGACATTGTAAAGTACTGTAAGGACACTGTAAGGTACTGTAAGGACACTAAGGACACTAAGGTACTGTAAGGACACTAAGGTACTGTTAGGACACTGTAAAGACAGTGTGAGGTACTGTAAGGACACTGTTAGGACACTGTAAGGTACTGTAAGGACACTAAGGTACTGTAAGGTACTGTTAAGACACTGTAAAGTACTGTAAGGACACTGTAAAGTACTGTAAGGACACTGTAAGGTACTGTTAGGTACTGTTAAAACATTGTAAAGTACTGTAAGGACACTGTAAGGTACTGTAAGGACACTAAGGACACTGTAAGGTACTGTAAGGGCACTGTAAGGACACTGTAAGGTACTGTTAGGACACTGTAAAGACACTAAAGTACTGTAAGGACACTGTAAGGTACTGTTAGGACACTGTAAGGTACTGTTAGGACACTAAGGACACTGTAAAGACACTGTAAGGTACTGTTATGACACTAAGGTACTGTTAAGACACTGTAAAGTACTGTAAGGACACTGTAAGGTACTGTTAGGACACTAAGGTACTGTAAGGACACTGTAAGGACAGTGTAAGGTACTGTAAGGACACTGTTAGGACACTAAGGTACTGTAAGGACACTGTAAGGACACTAAGGTACTGTAAGGACACCGTAAGGACACTGTAAGGACACCGTAAGGACACTGTAAGGTACTGTTAGGACACTGTAAGGTATTGTAAGGTACTGTTAAGACACTGTAAAGTACTGTAAGGACACTGTAAGGTACTGTTAGGACACTGTAAGGACACTAAGGTACTGTTAGGACACTAAGGTACTGTTAGGACACTGTAAAGACACTGTAAAGTACTGTTAGGACACTGTAAAGACACTAAAGTACTGTAAGGACACTGTAAGGTACTGTTATGACACTAAGGTACTGTTAAGACACTAAAGTACTGTAAGGACACTGTAAGGTACTGTTAGGACACTAAGGTACTGTAAGGACACTAAGGTACTGTAAGGACACTGTAAGGACAGTATAAGGTACTGTAAGGACACTGTTAGGACACTGTTAGGACACTAAGGACACTAAAGTACTGTAAGGACACCGTAAGGACACTGTAAGGACACTATAAGGTACTGTAAGGACACCGTAAGGACACTAAGGACACCGTAAGGACACTGTAAGGTACTGTAAGGACACTGTAAGGACACTTTAAGGTACTGTAAGGACACTGTAAGGTACTGTAAGGACACTGTAAGGACACTTTAAGGTACTGTAAGGACACCATAAGGACACTAAGGACACTGTAAGGTACTGTAAGGACACTAAGGTACTGTAAGGACACCGTAAGGACACTGTAAGGTACTGTAAGGACACCATAAGGACACTGTAAGGTACTGTACGGACAATGTAAGGTACTGTAAGGACACTGTAAGGTACTGTAAGGACACCGTAAGGACACTGTAAGGTACTGTAAGGACACTGTAAGGTACTGTAAGGACACCATAAGGACACTGTAAGGTACTGTAAGGACACCATAAGGACACTGTAAGGTACTGTACAGACAATGTAAGGTACTGTAAGGACACTGTAAGGACAGTGTAAGGACACTGTAAGGACACTGTAAGGTACTGTTAGGACACTAAGGTACTGTAAGGACAGTGTAAGGACACTGTAAGGACACTAAGGTACTGTAAGGACAGTGTAAGGACACTGTAAGGACACCATAAGGACACTGTAAGGTACTGTAAGGACACCATAAGGACACTGTAAGGTACTGTACGGACAATGTAAGGTACTGTAAGGACACTGTAAGGACAGTGTAAGGACACTGTAAGGACACTGGCTTACGAAAGAACAGATGAACAAATGATGGCAATCACCTGACACAGGCTGCACAATGTGTTTTAGGGCTTGCAGGTGGATGGCTGCACAGATGAACGGATGAAAAGATGGATGGATGGATGAGCTCACCTGACATGAGTTGGGCGAAAGGTTCTGGACAGGTGGAGGGGATGGGTAGGGTCAGCTTGTTAACTGCAACGCCGTAGGCCACAGCGAGTCCGTCTATCCCTCGGTATGGAGCCTCACCGGTCAGCAGCTCCCACAGCAACACCCCATAGCTAGAGGGAGAGAGGGGGGAGCGATATGAGACATAAAAAAAGAGCGGGAGGGAGAGTGAGAGAGATGAGTGACAGAGATGAGATGAAAGTGAGAGAGATATATATTCAGAGAAAAAGGAAGATGTGCTCTTAGACGGGTAATGGGATTATGGTGAGAGGAACATTTATAACATTTATTTTGCCTTATGTACAAGCTACACCAGTACATATGAGAGAAGAAACTGTCAACGATAAAAACAAAATGATACAAACAAATTAAAAATAGCATGGCACTATGGATGTGGCAGGCATTCTCAATTAGCTCAAATCAAAGCTCTCTCAAAGAATTTAGCGGCTAAACAAATCTCTCATAAGTTTTAAAAATACCAGTACACATCATGAAGCAAAATGGTAAATGGTAGAGAAACAGAGTTGGGACACACACAAACACACACACACCCACAGACACACACAGACACAGCAGCTGTTTGGTATACACAAAAGGAACATGGTAAACCTCTGTGACTTGGCTCTTGTACACTGACAATTGCACCCTGAAAGCCACACAAGAGCCTTTGGCCTTTGAACTACTCAGAGAGTCACCCACAGATGCTTTATATAGATCAGTAATTATAGCCGACACACACGTGCACACACACAAAGACACACTCCATGCATGCTTGCAGAGACGCATACAGCTTCGCACACACATGCACGTGTCCGCGTGCACAGTTTTTAAAGGCCATAATCTAAAAAATACATAAAGTTGCAGCTTTAGCCCAAAAGGCAAAAAAAAAAAAAAAAACAGTTTAAGTGGTACGATTTTCTAGTTAGTTTCTAGTTAGTTTGCGGTGTGTGTGTGTGTGTGTGTGTGTGTGAACTGCATCTCTGCATCAAATGTGTAAATTTTACAGCAAAACCACTCTAAGAGTTCATGCTGAGCTGTGAATGTTTGTGGCTACACACTTAACAAGCTCTCTGGTAATGGCTAACAGGTCTCTGGACTGGCTTCCAATAAACAGCAAGCAAACACAAGCCAGTGTTAGTGAATCAAAGCTATCTCTAGTGCCAAGTGCTGTGAGTACTATGTAGTGTGCAGGGCATAATGCAAAATTCCACAAGAAGTATGTATATTGTTGCATTGCTTTTTTCTGTTGTTGCCTTAGCATTATTTGTCCAGGTTTTTATATCACATTATACATTGGTTAGTTCGGACGCAGTAATTTGATTGGACCAGAGACATTCCATGAGTGCTGAAATCGAGAATAACAGCACTGGGACGTTTAACTGTACATGCATCACTCCACTTTAAAGGTTAATAAAACACACCTGTAATTACATTAACGATCGCTATCAATCTTAGATCGCAGCAAACATTTCTGTCAGCTCGTCACAGTCATACACGCCGCTAAAGTGACTGTGAAGAGATTCCTATTCCACAATCAATGAAAACATACAGATAGCTCAACAAGACACAGAGAAGCTGGCATGCGGTGACAGGCCTGCAGAAAGCAGTGCCATAGTGTGCTGGAAAATGTTTGTGTGTTTTTCGGCAGCAGCCCGGTTCATCTGCAGAACTGTGTGTGTTGGCGTGGCCAAATAAACGATTAAATAAACAAACAAATGATTAAATGAATAAACTAAATCTTAATCTGTTGTCACCTATTGTTACTACTAACCAGCTTTTATGGGACAGTTTAACTGTATAAATATCGCACTGGTGGTCTTGCTGTTCTACTGAATATCAGCACGGCTGCGCTTGTCTTCAGTACTCAGTAGTCTGCAGCCATGCTGATATTCAGTAGAACAGCACTCCCTCTCGTGTGACACTGCCTAACTGGAGAAGGTTTGATCCTACCAAAAAAAAAGTATACACAAATACCCACACATCCTCTCTCTCCATCATACCTCCATACGTCGCTGCCCTTGGAGAAGGTGGAGGACTTGATGACCTCAGGGGCCATCCAGGCATAGGTTCCCGCTGTGCTCATCTTGGTGGTCTTGTGCCACTCTCGCGCCAGGCCAAAATCCGTGATCTTAAGAGTCTTCCCCTCTATCCCATCCTTCTCTATTGGCTCAGCCAGCAGGACTGCAAGAGGAAGACGGAGAGAGCGAGACCAGGAGTGAGACAGAGAGGGAGTAAGAGCGCATAAGACAGGCAGGGAGACAAAGAACATGAGGTAAAGCGGGCTTGGGAGTGAGACAGAGAGTGAGAGGAAATGAAAGAGAATACAAAAAGGTAAACATTTTTAGAAAGAATGTGAGAATGAGGGGAGGAAATCGAGTCCATCCACTTGTGCTTACAGGGTTAAATATGTGGCCTGCATATTTAAAAACTAAGTTAACACTTTTATTTTCTGGAGCATAACCCCTCCTGGGTATTGCTCCAGAAACCCAGGGGGGAGAGAGCCCAGATATTTTCCTCCCCCCTGCATATTTCTCTCCAGTCTATTCAGTGGCTTTATCCTGGAGCCCTGGCTGGGATTTGAACCAGCAACCTCCAACCAAAGGAGACTATGCTCATACTGCTGAGCTACAGGTACTCATACCAAGCTCCCCGTTTTCGGAATATTTTACTTTCAAAATCCTAGTTCTGAAACAACAGACAACTTTACTAGGCTGAGCCATGTCCAATGTCAAAGGCCCTGTCTTTAACCATCACACCTATGCTTCCTCTTAATATTACACTTGATTCCCTGCCATGAACTGCCAGTCATCACCATGGCTCATACAACCAGTGATACACGAAGCAAGCTAATCCAGGATATTAGTGTATATATACACGAATATATCACTATATTGCCAAAGATATTCACTCACCCATCCAAATCATTGAATTCAGGTGTTCCAATCACTTCCATGGCCACAGGTGTATAAATCCAAGGCATGCAGACTGCTTCTACAAACATTTGTGAAAGAATGGGTTGCTCTCGGGAACTCAGTAAATTCCAGCATGGTACTGTGACAGGATGCCACTTGTGCAACAAGTCCAGTTGTGAAATCTCCTCGCTACTTCCACAGTCAACTGTCAGTGGCATTATAACAAAGTGGAAGCGATTGGGAACGACAGCGACTCAGCCACGAGTTGGTAGGCCGCATAAAATGACAGAGCCAATCTCTACAAACCTCTAAACATGTGGCCTTCAGATTAGCTCAAGAACAGTGTGTAGAGAGCTTCATGGAATGGGTCTCCATGGCTGAGCAGATGCAACCAAGCCTTACATCAAAAGCACCAGTGCATAAAGCAAGGTCAATAAAGACATGGATGAGCGAGTTTGGTGTGGAGGAACTTGACTGGCCTACACAGAGTCCTGACCTCAACCCGACGGAACACCTTTGGGATGAATCAGTGCGGAGACTGCGAGACAGACCTTCTCGTCGCAACATCAGTGCCTGACCTCAGAAATGCGCTTCTGGAAGAATAGTCAAAGATTCCCATAAATTCCAAGTGTGGCTCTTGGCTTGCACACTGGGGGCTTGGACTTGGATGTTTGTAAAGCTGCTTTGTGCCAACATCTGTTGTAAAAAGTCTAAATATAAATACATTTGATTGACTGAGTGTATATTTGATGCCAGAAATAGCAAATTTAAATAAATGACACATGACCTGTACAATATGAATGCAGTGTATGAAGTTTAGAAACAAAAATACACACAATGGTGCTTTTTCTTTAGTTATATTTTTTGCGGCGGGCGGGGGGTTTGTTGTTGGGGTGCCATGTCAGAACCCGCTACAGCACCCCTACACCACAGGCCATCGTAACACACGTCAGTCCACTGAGCGGCCCCATATTAAGCGGTAGGCTTTCATGGTCGGACTGTGTTGCCTTCTCTCCGCCCTACTGGAGCGGAGCATTTTCACAGTATCCCAGATCCTCAAACAGACCGGAGTCATCTAGAGCTGCAACAATATTATTTCAGTAATCAAATATTCTACCCATTTCTCCTTCGATCGAGTGCCGTTACTTTATTAAAGAACAATAGTACATATAAAAAAGAGAATGTAAGACAGGTATCTTAAAATGAACAAGTAATGGGTTTCTTTTTTTTAGAAAAATGTACAATTTTCTTGCTTAAATTGCATGCAGTATTTGTTCTGGCAAAACAAATACTGCATGTAAGTGCCATAGTACATTCTGGGTTTTAAATACAACATTTTCTGAAATGTGAAAACAAACAAGTACATAAAAAATGGCCGTTTTATTTTTCACTTTTCATGTGCAGAACACCTGTTATATGAATAGTAAACACAATGGTAAATCGTATATGAATGGTAAATACAAAATAGTTTGGTTTACACACATAAAAATATATCTTAACCAGGTAAAACTAACTAATTTGCCATTTCTATATTCCTTAACCTTTACAGTGCCCTCAGAAGGCCTCCTCAGTATTTGTGTGAAAGCTGAAAAGGTTCTTGAAAACAGTAACTAGACTTCTCAGAACATAGCTGTTTATTTCCTCAGTCTACAAAAAGTGATTTCCTAACAGTATATTTGTTCAATAATTGAATCCCTTAATGTGTTCGAAATGTAATTTCATGTAACATAATATCCTCCAATCCAATTACTATAATTCTTACTGAATAGATCCAAAAATGTAAAATTCAAAGTCTGCCAATAAACACGACAAGAAATTGCTCCAGTACAGTTAAACAATTTCAAGTAGTTAACGAACTAGCCATGTTCTGTCCTCTGGGGTTAGGGTTAGTATGTCGGTATATCTGCTCTATACAACGTGACAGGCACATAAATGCTATCCTGACATCTGAACTCTGAGGGTCATTAGCTCTTTACTGACATTACTGAAACATACGAAATACAATCAGCAATACGTTTGCTATAGCGTACTGATATACACAGTTTGGGCACCAGTCCAACTGTTGTATGTAATCAAGTTATTTTGTCTTTTATCATAACCGTTTTTTATGCATTTGCTATATATCTAATCTCAGAAGTAACACAGTATCACATTTATCATGTAACCAACTAACATTTTATCCTTATATGACACAGTGCAGTGGTTAAGTGGTATCTCAATCAATTATATGCATCAAATGCCACAGAGAATAACACTATCAACTATATTGATCTGTGATTGCAGATAAGAATAAAATAAATTATACATACCAACAATGCTTTCAGAGACATGAGATGTATGCAAATACAACTGGATTAGCTCTGATACAATGAGCTATGAGTTAGGATATCTCACTCTCTGATTGCTACATACATGAATCAACTCCCTGCTACTGACACCCTGTGGTTCTTCAATGAATTATAACTAACCACAAAAAAACAAATTGCTTTCTTAAAAAATGGAACATTGTTTCTAAACTTGTATGTGACAGAACAAGCTACTTTGGCAGCTAGCCTTCCGTAAAAAAATAGCAGCAGCATGACTCCATGAACTCCTGAGTCATGAGCGAGCACCCTGCTGTGTCTCCTGTCTCAGCAGTGACGGCCCGAGCATGATGGTATGAACCGTTCAGACTCTGCGATTGAGTAAACATATTCATGTATTGCCTTCACCAGCACCAGCTGTACCTTACTGCACCTGAAGCTACTAGATTCTGGGAGCTTATTCCGTAGCCTCTCCATCGCTTGCTAATGATTCAAGAAAATACTTCAAAAAAGGAAGATACATCCTCGTTCTGGGCAAATTCCTTAAATGCCTTCACACGTTTTCTGCTGTACAATGTAAACCTAACCTTTCTCACGACATTGTGATGACTTATGTAATTTAGATGTGCTGGTATCATGTGTGATGCCTTTTCATCCTGAATAGGCATTTTTCCTCAATCCAGTGTCAAGTCAAGGCAAAAAGGACCTGAGACTGAGCTGTCCAGGTGTATTCAGGTGTGCAGACATGTTTTATCACTGTTCAGAACAGCAGGCAGCTCCAAAAGAGTAAAGGACTGAACATCCTCGATCACCAAACTAAAATCCAGACCTTTTTCCCTTATTCAGCTGCAGCTTTGCATTGTTGTGTTCAACCTTTGTGCCCAGGTCATCTGATTGGACTCCTTTTGCTTGACTTGTTTTACGCACTGCAATCACAGGTTGAGCTCCTTTGTCTGTGACACTGGTCTGTCAAGACTTTTATTCTTTTCGTAAAGCTTGGTGGCTGAAAAGCTAGCACAAGCCGACCATGATGTATGAAAAGCATCGGGCTTTAATGTTAACGTGCAATAATGACTATTCACTGCACGCAATACAAACCCAATGCACAATAAATGTTAGCAACCAGATCATGATTACAAACATACTTCTGTATCTTTGTAAATGTTTGTAAATTGTTTGTAGCTATAAATGTTATAGCTACATCGTTATAGTTTCTTTTCATTGTCACTGTTAATGTTTTATGCAATCTTTACTTTTGTTGCACTCAAACCGTAAAATTCACTCCGATTTTCACTCAAAAATTCTTTTCTGTTATTGTTAATCCTTATTTATAAATTACGTAACTGTTTAATTTACCTTCATTAAGTGGAAAGACAATATGTTTGCATAAATAACCAAAAAAGATGTTTTTAGCTAGTAACAGTAAGCATTAACATTAACGACAGTATTCTAAGGGCCTAATGTGATGGGACTTGACATCCTTGACATATATGGCTATTATAAGTATGGTACGTGGTTGTGTTTTTGATTCACGTATAGCAGTAGAAGACCTGACTGTCTCCACCATGTTTTAGACTTTGCTGTCCGTGTAACCTTGCGATTTCCAGCCAAAATTAGAAGACGCGTCTTGCAACGCATTTCAGAAAAATACGGTTTAGATGTGACACCTCACCCACGACTCAAACACCATTAACCACTGAATGGACGAGGGATCTCGCAAACGAGCATCTAAAAAAAAACACGCTGCCACAAATAACTCAAATTAAACCTAACATCCAGGGGAGCACCGCAGACATAACCATAAATCTCAAAACCTGTCCTGAAATACTTTAAGCTCTGTAAGTGTATATCATTAAAAAATAATAATCCTATTTACATATATAAAGTTCTCCAGGTGGTCGAGTTCTGAGAGCTTGAGGATCCTGTAACGTTCCGAGCACAAACAGGGATGGAGCTGAATGCAGGGGTCCATATACGCAATCCAGAATGCTAGCCAATCCAGAAAACAGTCAACGAAGCAACCAAAACAGACAGGCAACAGGCAAAGAGGGTAGTCCATAAACATAAGCAGACATCTGAACAACCAGGAGAGACACACAATGCTAAACAACGGCTCAGAAACATACCAAACGATGAAGTTTTTGTTTAAACACAAAGACTAACAAGATTCAGCTGAAAGCAATAACAAGTGTGCGGAACAGAATGAAACCAAAACAAAAAGGCACAGGTAAACAAAACCAGGAAATAAACAACTAGGAAGAGTTGCCATGGGAACCGCCATGCCAGGGGTAAACGTGACTGTATATTGCTCAAACTTTGCCCTGTCTTCCTATGTTTTGCTATTACTTTATTTCAACAATCTTCTTGGGTTGAAACATATTATACGTCTTCACCTTATGTTAAAAATAAGAAAACGTATGGCATTCGAATACTTGTTTGTTTGGCGTATTCCTATTGGTTAACTAATTGTTGTGTATATTAATAAGCGGGCAGGGCTGTGTTACACAAATTCAGAGGTGTTTTATTCCCTGTTCCACTGTACTGTCGGACTACGCAAGTGAAGTGGAACTGAGTTTCTACTAAAGGATGCCTGAGACCAGTTTGGCCTGTTTGATTTTGGCAGACGTTATACTGGAGTTGACTATTCCTGGCACCTTATGAACTTACAAACAAAGCAAGAACAGTTCTGACTGCTTTATCAAATCTGCCACCTGCGATGTTGTTTAAAATCAATACCAGAACCAGAGCTTCTGGTGTCCTGTTTCGATTAAGCCCAGAATCTGAAATGTCGGTATGATTAAATAATTACTGAGAACAGGACAAAGCATCCGGTTGTCTCTTCTGTATAATAAAAAGAGACAGGTCTCTGAAGGCACAGGTACACTGTGTACACTGCAGGTGTTCCTGTGTTACGTTGTGCTGACCTTACATTTACAATGACAGCATTGGGCAGACGCTCTTGTCCAGACTGACTTACAAAACGACTTCTCTCTGCCTTTATTTGTACGCTGCTCTGTGTGTGTCTAATCGAGTGAGTTTGAATGCCCCACAAAGCACTCCCGTTCCGCAAAGCACTGACTCACTAAACCCAGCTACTAACTTCAACTCCCCATAGTTTCTTGCTACCAAACACCATTAATTAATTAATTAATTAGTTAGTTAGTTAGTTAGTTAGAAAAAAATCAGGCACAATGATCACTTTTAGCACATCAAGTGCTAAAAGACGTATAGTGTGGGAGCTGATTGGGTGACCTTCTGATTGTGCAGGACTGTAGACACGAGGAAGGTCTGAGTGTAAATCTCTGAAGAGAAGACTGTAGATCTCTTAGGGGTTAACGTCACATACCGTAACACCAGCAAGAGCAAGACACGCCCACAAATGTAGCGAGTCACTGTAGCTATTTCATGTAGCTAGGGATCGTCGACCATGCCATCAGGGTAAGGCTGTTTTCCCTAAAACAAAGAGTCATTTTGTGGATAAAACAGTGAGGACGTTTTGAACTTTGGTAGCTATATTTGTAAAACGTTCAACAGGAACTGAAAACTACTAGACGCTTGCACACATACATAAATAAAAGTACAAGTGGGTGAGTAATAATGATAATAATAAAAATACTAGTGCGTTTGCCTGGTTCCGATACCTCGCTGCTGTGACTGCCAACCGTTGTTCGGCACAATTATTGTTACTTTGCTACGGGTCACAGCACTAAGGTGCACCAACGTGCACTAATCTTTCCATAACTGGTCCGTCCGTGACTGTGTGGCAACGAGCCAAGTAGAGGGCAGAGAAAGGGGCGGGGCCAACATGCTGCTGGTGTTGCTCTTTAAATTGTTTGCTCGCTCGTGATGTACATACCCACTGCATAACCCTGCCGGCTCATTGTTCTGACATGTTGCTATGGCGTTGAGTTGAAAGACGCAACCTGAAAGTAAAGCTGTTTTGCACAACTTTCAGCCCTTCCCTCTAAGGTCAAAGCCATGGTGCAGATTTGATTGACATGCCTCTTATCCTATTGTAGGCCAAGCCCCGGCTGCAGAGGGGGGGCAGCTCCGCCTCCCTGCACAACAGCCTCATGAGAAACAGCATCTTCCAGCTAATGATCCACACATTAGACCCACTTAGTGAAGGTAATGCACACACACACACACACACACACACGTATACACACACACACACACACAAAAATACACACACACACACACACACACACAAATACACACACACACAAATACACACACACACACACACACACACACACATAAAGATGCTAGTCTTTATAACCAGCCCTGCTTAAAAGGCCTTGCGTGTCAGCGTGATGCATAGATATACAGTATGAAGTCTTTTCTCGGTTAAAAACGCTTCCGACTGCTAAAAATAAACTTCTCAGCTCGCTGCCTGGAACAGATTCCATACAGAAACATTCTCCTGATCTGATTGCAGTTGTTGTCAGTTCTCAGGCCACTAAATCCAATGCAAAAAATTAGAGGTGTGTGTCCCGGTCGAGAGAGACTGTTAGCAACCCGTCTCTCCCACTCTGGTAGATACCACGACTGCTTTGCTCACACTTCACCCACTGGTACAGGAATTCTGCGGTGTGGTGGGAAAACCGCATTGCTCACGTCAGGCTCTGCTGGTCTCCCTCCACTGTGTTCGGGTGCTTCTCAGTCAACAGTCACAGTCACAGAGAACTGACTGTTGTACGCAGCTGTTTTCATCTTTCTCTCTCTTCC
>NC_137501.1:30939665-30964665 GCF_041902795.1 Electrophorus electricus | reverse complement strand
GGCCAATTATGCTAACAGATCCACATTACCATATTAGCATCTTAACAGAACTCAAATAATCCAGCTTCACTCATATCAGATTTCTTTGATGTTTGATGCCCATGTATTATCAATATTCAGACGTATTTTCAAATTCACACATGTACACAAATACTCTCATGCAGACAGACACTGACACCACTCACGCGTTGACTGTGTGTTGTGTTAACATCAGATAAGAATCTTCCGAACAGCTCCAGTGTGGAAGTTGAAGTATGTCCACCTTTAAATGGCACAACAGCACAAGAAACCGAAACGGTGAGTAGCGCACGCACACACACACACACACACACACACACACACACACACACACACACACACACACACAAACACACACACACACACACACACACACACACACACACATGGTGATGGGTCTAGAACTGTATTTGGCTGACATGAAGGCTAGCTCATAACATAGCTGAATGAATTTCACATTAATTTAACACTTTGTTCTCGGTGGAAAACAGAAGCGTTTTTCACCCTGCTCCTCCTGGCTGCATCCTCACAACTCTCGCTCGGTTGGGGAAGAGCACTCGGCTCTGTCTCCTACTGACCCAGGGCCGCGCAGGCAGAACAGATGGCACGGCATGTGTGCAGACAGGAAGCATGCCCTCTCAATGTCACCGTGACAACCAGGTCACGCGGGGCCAAACCAACATGCTCAGTTCCAGCTCACTCAAACATGACATGTTTATATGACATACACAACATAAACATGATATACACATGACATACACGCACCACATTCAGAAGGCATACACACTCCTAAATTGGATCTAACTGAATAGTCATATCATCAAAGCCTGGGTAAGATCAGAAATCATTACAGCATTATTGATTTGTCAAGTGGAAGAGTCCTGGGGTCTGAGTGTACTCAGAAGCAGGCTGGACGGAGACAGCACTGGAGAGTGGAGAGTGTTATCAGTGTCTTAAAAGTCTTACAGAGTCTCTCCCATTGTACACTCTAACTCCTGTCCCCTAACTCCTAGCCCTTAACCCTAATCCCTAACTCCTAGCCCTAGCCCTTAACCCTAATCCCTAACTCCTAGCCCTAGCCCATAACCCTAATCCCTAACTCCTAGCCCTAGCCCATAACTCTAATCCCTAACTCCTAGCCCTTAACGCTAATCCCTAACTCCTAGCCCTAGCCCATAACCCTAATCCCCAACTCCTAGCCCTAGCCCTTAACCCTAATCCCTAACTCCTAGCCCTAGCCCTAGCCCTTAACCCTAATCCCTAACTCCTAGCCCTAGCCCATAACCCTAATCCCTAACTCCTAGCCCTAGCCCATAACCCTAATCCCTAACTCCTAGCCCTAGCCCATAACCCTAATCCCTAACTCCTAGCCCTATCCCCATGCCCTAACTCTAACCCTATCCCTGCTGTCTGGGTTAGTCCTAATAATTATGGACTCTTTGTAGGCCAGACGGGTGGATTTGCCACACGGCTTCGGGTGGTCTGTGTTCCCTGTTAAATTCAGGAGATTAAACTAGCGGTGATTACACCATCCTGGAGCCCTGCTCCAGGCTGAAGTCCTGATGTCCCGCTCCATGTCCTAGCAGTGGAGCTATCGCTGCTGTGTTGGGTCTGCAGCTTGAAATCAGATCTGCAGGAGTTGGCTTGTCTCTCTGAGCAGTATCGTTCCTCTGTTATCTCAGACACTTTCCCACAGGTGTGTGTGTATCAATGCGTGTGTGTTTCTGTGTGTGTGTGTGTGTGTTTGTATACCAGAGCAGGCAGAGCCTGAATCTGTCCTGACATTGAGGTCCCACAACAGGAGTCAGAACCCCTGTCTTACCACACCTGGTCGAGTGTGTCTTGGGTGTTTGCGTGTGCGTGTGCGTGTGTGAGAGAGAAATGGCTTTCGCTGACACATTGCTTCCCTGCACATCACCCTCCTACAGATCTATTTTCAGCAGCACACACCCTGCCATCCTGCCGTGCACCTGCACGTCTGACAGGAAGCAGAGCTGCGCTGTTCACACCTGCGGCGTGTCCGCCAGCGGGACTGTTCCATAATTACCCCGCTCCTCCTGGCTGCTGGCCTGATCTCACGCAAGCACGAACACACACACACACACACGTCCCCTGCCACGCCGAAGGTCGTCACAAACCACACAGTGCACTTTGCACTCAGCAGCCTGAGAAGGAACTCAACTTAGACACTCAGGAGGCACAAACACGTTTAGAACATAGCAGCCTCAGTTCACTTGGGTGAATGTCAGTCAAACCCTAAATCATAATGCCCCTGAGATGTCCAGCTCTCTCTAATTACTAAAAATATGTTCCTCCCAGACACAGACCATCGCTGATTAACTACAAGTGCCCATAAAAGGCTCCTTTTAACCAGAATCTAAATTAATTAGAGATGATAAACTTTCAATTTTGAACATTCAAGTCCAGACGCTGAGTGGTCGTATGAGTCTCTCTGGTCATGTGTGGAAGCTTGTGGTACAGCACCACAATTCATTTTTTAAAAGCCACAAAACTTCACAATTTTTTTTAAAATCTGGGTTTAAGTTTCCATTATGAGAGAATCAGTAACACATTACATCTTCTAGGTTACATTTTGGGCGTCTTTCACCTCTTGGGGCCAACAGAAGAGGCAAATCTTGGTGCAGTGTGCTACAGTGATCCTGGTGCAATGCTTTTGGTATTGAGTGGAGAGGAGGAGATCCAGGGTCCGTGGAGGGTAGACGCCTGTTCTGATTCAGCGCTCCAGTTAATGAGCCACGGGGAGGCGCACACCTGTTCAATACACAGTTGATCTGTACCACACCCACACACACTCTGCTCATGCTTGCACACACAAGCTCCACACAACCCCTTACAACAAGCTATGTTGCATTGCACAGGGGGTCTGGGCACACGCAGAGTTCACAGGAATACACACATGTAATACATCCACATCACACACATCCATGTAAAGCCATACCACTTTATTTAAATGTAAATATCAGGTGTGTTTCAGAAGGATGTGTGTACATGTTGCACAAATGTTAAAGCCTAAGGTGAGTAGCAACACTCGCTAGTTTAAAATGTGAGACATACAGTGGGAACAGAGAGACAAAGATAGAGACGGGAAGACATATAGAGTCTCTACTAGTCCAACCGTTTCTCACAACAGTCAGTTCCTTCTGTGGAAGTGTTTGTGTGAAGGAAAGTGTGTGTGTATGTCTTGTAATAATAGGGGGGGGGGCCTTCATTTGGTAGGTGACAGTTCTCCTCAGGGGCCCTCTGTTCTCTTACTGTTGTGAGCTCTAGCAGACCACACACACACAAAAACATACACACTTACATGCCGTACAAACCACACACACACACACACACACATACATGCTGTACAAACCAACCACACACATACATGCTGTACAGACACAGCTATCCGAGCATTGTGCACTCAGATATACTCAGCATGCTCAGACAAGTAGAACCTTTCGTTAAGGGAATTTACCACTCTTTAATTGGAGAAAGAGTGTGTGTGCATTTGTCAGAGTGTATGTGTGTGAGTGTATGCATGTGTGATTGTGAGAGTGTATATGTGACTGTGTGCAGTTAAGCCGGCACGATTTTGAATATTTAAGCCCGTTTCTCTGTTCCTGTGAACAGCGTGTCAGTCTGTCCCCTGCCATGTTCCCTCTCTCCAAGCAGGGTGATGATGAAGATGAAGAAGACCAGCCCCTCAGCCTCTCCTGGCCTGAGAGCGGCCGCAAGCGCTTCACGTACCTCTTCCTCTTACCCATCGTGTTTCCGCTCTGGATCACCCTGCCTGACGTCAGGAAGCCCGTGAGTGCGGGAGGGTGGGGTGTCCTCCTGCTGGCCACGCCCACGTTTCAGAACGCGATGTGTAATCCTGCCGTCCTGCCTGTGTTCCTGTCTTACAGACATCCAAGAAGTTTTTCCCCATCACGTTCCTGGGATCCATCTGTTGGATAGCTGCCTTCTCGTACCTGATGGTGTGGTGGGCTCACCAGGTGAGAGTGTCACGGGAAACACACACACACACACACACACACGCACACAGAGAGAAGGCTCTCATGTTCTCGAAGGCTCCGAGACACCGATTCAGTCTAATTCTAGACAATGATGTCAGCTGGCTCAGTGACGCCCCCTAGTGTGTGAAAGGTACGGGCATTGCTCTGACTCGTTGCTGTGATGAGTGCTTATAAGCAGCATTATGGGAAGTGTGGTTCCTCTGTTTCCACCAGCTGAGCCCTCACAGCAGAGCTGGCTTCAGCAAGGTGAGACTGCATCACAGAGCCTCCGGGTCTCACGTGCGTCTCTCACTCCCACAGGTCGGCGAGACCATCGGCATTACGGAGGAGATCATGGGCTTGACCATCCTGGCGGCCGGAACCTCCATCCCGGACCTCATCACCAGTGTGATCGTGGCCCGCAAGGGTCTGGGGGACATGGCCGTGTCCAGCTCCGTGGGGTCCAACATCTTCGACATCACTGTGGGGTAGAATCTGCTGTTCCTGCTTTCTCATTATTATATTTCTATTTATTAGCATTATTACAGATATTATTCTTAGTGGGGGTTGTGTTGTAGGGCTTAACGTATTTGTTGGAGTTGGAGTTTTTTTTTATAACACTCTTTACCTGTGTGTGTGTGTGTGTGTGTGTGTGTGTGTGTGTGTGTGTGTGTGTGTGTCTTAGGGGTTGAGCCAAACATGCTTATTCAGCAAAGCACAAATTGTTGGTTTTAACAGATATTTGATATACAAAATAAAAACATTTTTGAGAAGGAAAAAGCTGTGTTCACAAAGCTGTGTTCACAAAGCTGTGTTCACTGCTCCGTCAGCCTGTGTGTCACACTGCAGTACTATGAAGGCTGTCCTCACATTGCGGTGCCACTATTTCAGTTTAAAACACGCAGACGCAGTGGAGCATGACTGACCAGGAAGACATTAGGCTAGCATTCACCTGTTAGCCCTGGAACTCAGTGTGTATTGCTGGCATTGTAGAAGAAGGTTTACCTGTTTTGTGATTGTTTCAGATTGTATGTACACTTGAGCCCCTGCAATGAAAAACCCATAGCCATAGACCCATATATACCTATATATACCCATATATATCAATATACATCCTTATATACCCATATACACATCAATAAATACCCATATATGCCTATATATACCCATATATACCCATATACTTCTACATTCCACAAAACAAAAATAATATAAAGCATTATTGCAAGTTTTATTTTTAAATGCCCACATGGTAAGTCTAAATAAAGCATATTTAGCATTTTTATGTCATTTTAATGTAAAAGTTCTAAAAAATCAAAAACTAAAATAACTGATGCACAAAAAGGGGAAATGGCTGAAATGTTTTTTGTTGTAAGGGCTCACTTGACAAGGATTGAGATATTCGCATAGCTTGTTGTGCTACTGTCAATTTGCAGCTAGCGAGATCTACAGCTATTGAGCTGCACGATTAATGGCGTTGTATACTAGTGAGCTGCACAATTAGTGGCATTGTACACTAGTGAGCTGCACGATTAGCTGCGCTGTATACTAATGAGCTGCACGATTAGTGGCGCTGTATACTAATGAGCTGCACGATTAGTTGCGCTGTATACTAGTGAGCTGCACGATTAGTGGCGCTGTATACTAATGAGCTGCACGATTAGTTGCGCTGTATACTAATGAGCTGCACGATTAGTTGCGCTGTATACTAGTGAGCTGCACGATTAGTGTCGTTGTATACTAATGAGCTGCACGATTAGTGGCGCTGTATACTAGTGAGCTGCACGATTAGTTGCGCTGTATACTAGTGAGCTGCACGATTAGTTGGGCTGTATACTAGTGAGGTGCATGATTAGTTGCGCTGTATACTAGTGAGCTGCACGATTAGTGGCGTTGTATACTAATGAGCTGCACAATTAGCTGCGCTGTATACTAGTGAGCTGCACGATTAGCTGCGCTGTATACTAGTGAGCTGCACGATTAGTTGCACTGTATACTAGTGAGCTGCATGATTCGTTGCGCTGTATACTAATGAGCTGCATGTTTAGCTGCGCTGTATACTAGTGAGCTGCACGATTAGCTGCACTGTATACTAGTGAGCTGCACGATTAGTTGCGCTGTATACTAGTGAGCTGCACGATTAGCTGCGCTGTATACTAGTGAGCTGCACGATTAGTTGCACTGTATACTAGTGAGCTGCATGATTCGTTGCGCTGTATACTAATGAGCTGCACGTTTAGCTGCGCTGTATACTAGTGAGCTGCACGATTAGTTGCGCTGTATACTAATGAGCTGCACGATTAGTTGCGCTGTATACTAGTGAGCTGCACGTTTAGCTGCACTGTATACTAGTGAGCTGCACGATTAGTTGCGCTGTATACTAATGAGCTGCACGATTAGTTGCGCTGTATACTAGTGAGCTGCACGATTAGCTGCGCTGTATGCTAGTGAGCTGCACGATTAGTTGCGCTGTATACTAGTGAGCTGCACTATTAGTTGCACTGTATACTTGTGAGCTGCACGATTAGTTGCACTGTATACTAGTGAGCTGCACGATTAGTTGCGCTGTATACTAGTTAAGTTACCTCCATGGGTAGCAGGGTAGTTTTTCACCACTCATTTGCTGTCCTACAACCCAACATGAATGCAGTTATTTTCAAAACAAATACAAGTAATATTGCTGCCTCAGCAAATACAGATACAAATACAATACTGGGCTCTCTGCACATCCTAGTGTGTGTGTGTGTGTGTGTGTGTGTGTGTATCTGTTGGTAAGTGTGGAATGATAGTTAATACCTCATTCTGCTGATTGTGGGGGGTGGTGGGGGGGTTTAATTCCTTGTTCTGCTGAGTGTGTGTGTATGTGTGTGTGTGTGGGGGTTAATTCCTTGTTCTGCTGAGTGTGTGTGTGTGTGTGTGTGTTGGGGGGGGGGGGGGTTAATTCCTTGTTCTGCTGAGTGTGTGTGTGTGGAGAGGGTTAACTCCTCTTTCCGCAGAGAGGAGGGAGTGTTGTGCTGCTGGAAGTGAGAAGCTTCAGCCTGCACTCTGCTTGTCTGTTTCCTAGGCTACCATTCCCATGGCTGCTGTACTCTCTGGTGCATGAGTTGCAGCCTGTGGCTGTGAGCAGTAACGGGCTCTTCTGCGCCATCGTGCTGCTCTTCCTCATGCTCCTCTTCGTCATCATCTCCATCGCGGCGTGTAAGTGGAAGATGAGCAAGCTCCTGGGCTTCATCATGTTCCTGCTCTATGTCGTCTTCCTGGTGGTCAGCGTCATGCTGGAGGACAAGATCATCACCTGCCCCGTGTCCATCTGACCTCCACACACACACACACACACACACACACACACTCATACATGCACGCACACGCACATACACTCACACGCAGGCGCACACACACTCACACACACACACACACACACACACACGTCCATTTTCAAACAGCCCAGTGAGATGCCTCACATGAGCTCTGAACAGAGCCCTTTACACACATCACCCATTTTCACAGTAGGACAGTAGCTCTGGTGTGCTGAAACTATTGTGTCCCATGTCTATACCAACCCTGCTAGTTCCTGCCACCTCTGCGCTAGCATGCCGTTTGACTGTGAAGTGGACGTTCAGGAAAAGTGGTTTGCATTGGCTGTGTGGGTGCTGGCCTCACTGCAGTAGGGCGTCACGACTTAGGGATGTAGAAATAAAGGGTTAGCTGGCCCCTCGCGCTGAGCGGTTTCTCAAACTTCAGTCACTCTAACTAAGGAAAGCATCACAGATCTTTCGATTCAAAAATCCGAAAATCCATTATTTCACACAATATACCAGAGTGCAAAGCAAAGCAAATATCAGTTTGATTCTCATTTGGTTGTTTTACTTACTGAGATAAACTATAATTTGGTTTGAGCAAACTTCAATGATGACAGTTCATTTTCCTGAAACTGATCCTTTTTCAATGTTTAATGTTGCAGCGCTCGCTGAGAGGTTTGCAATGTGACAAAGTGTAAATAATCAATATTTAAATTAGCATGAAGACCAAATAGATATGACACCAAATAAATAAATTAAGGAATACATTATTATATAAATATTTATAACCCACATCAATCATTTAGACTGCAACATTTCATATAATATATATAAAGTAATTTTTACATTAGCAATTTAACTTTTTACCTTAAATAGTGATTTGTGACTATTAAATTGCTCCGCAAAAGGGCCTGACTTATAAACCAGGAGTGAATGTGGACAGAAAAGAGAAAGAGAGAAAGAATGAGAGAGGAAAGAGAGAGAGAGGGAAAGAGAGAGAGAGAGAGAGAAACAGAGAGAGAGAGAGGAGATAGAGAGAGAGAGAGAGAGAGAGAGAGAGACAGAGAGACAGAGAGAGGAGAGAGAGAGGAGATAGAAACAGAGAGAGAGAGAGAGAGAGGAGATAGAGAGAGAGAGAGAGAGAGAGAGAGAGAGAGAGAAACAGAGAGAGAGAGAGAGAGAGAGAGAGAGAGAGAGAGACAGAGAGAGAGGAGATAGAAACAGAGAGAGAGAGACAGAGAGGAGATAGAGAGAGAGAGAGAGAGAGAGAAACAGAGAGAGAGAGAGAGAGAGGAGATAGAGACAGAGAGGAGATAGAGAGAGAGAGAGAGAGAGAGAGAGAGAGAGAGAGAGAAACAGAGAGAGAGAGAGAGAGAGAGAGGGGGTGAGAGAGAGAGTGAGAGGGGAGAGAGAGAGGGGAGAGAGAGAGAGAGAGGAGATAGAGAGAGAGTGAGAGAGAGAGGAGAGAAACAGAGAGAGAGAGAGAGGAGATAGAGAGAGAGAGAGAGAGAGAGAGAGAGAGAGGAGATAGATAGAGAGAGAGAGAGAGAGAGAGGGCACAGAGGAGACCGAAATGACCCACGTTTAACTCGGTCCCGGTAAAACAGAACCTGGTGCTTTCTGTGAGTCTGCAGTGGTCAGAATCTTTCGGCTTGTAGCAGCAGCTGACTCCACGAGCGTTTGTCACCTCCGGGGGGTTTCCCGTCTGCCTGTGACTCGGGAGTTGCCAAGATGTCCACAGGACACTTGTACAGAGGCCAGAGTGCCTTTCACTTGTGGGAACAAAAAGTTGAAGGGGACAGCCCTTAGTCCCACCAGACGAGTTTCGCAGCTGGAGAGAGCATCGAGTGAATTCAGGACCAGGTGTGTCACCTGTTATAACACAGAGTGCAGAAGAATATGGGATTTTTTTTAAATTACCTTTGAGGTTTTTTTTTTTTCTGTTGTTCTAATAACTTTTATTCTGTTGTTCTAATAACTGATATAGTAGATTAAATGCATTAAATGCTAGGATGAAATGCATTATGGATAGCAGCGAAAAAAGATTTGTGATAATTAACTCGAAAGACTTGGCAGTCCCATTGCATTAACTAAAACGATTTAGCAGTCCCATCCTCCAATTCATTCACACATTTGTATGTACTGGTATAGACTGTACATTAGCAATCTAGATTATACTCCTAAAGTATTATGTAGGAGAGAACCGTATCATTCTCTTAGGGAAAAACAGTAGCAATGGAGGGGACTTGAACAGATGCTTCCACATGTAGTTCAGTGTCAGATTAGCCCATAGATCCATATTCTGTGGCATCCCTCAGCCGAGGCTGCACGCAATAATCTCCTTCAACACTTGAGTCTTGGCCAGCGCATCATAATCTAAACGGATTTTGGCAACTCTTGAGTATTTATCAGTAGCAACACTTTAGATGTCTTTCTTTCTTACTCTTTTTAAACAGGAAATTTTTTTTTTTTAAAAACAACTACATGAAAACCTCTGTAAATTGACTGAAGATGTGTGCGATTTGATTTATACTTGTGACATTCCAGACTAACGTTTGCATTAATGATTTTCAAAATGATTAGTCTTTTGGATGCAAATGCAAATTAATATTCAGGAATTGTCTACTGGTATTCAGTCATCTTGATCATGTGTCACACCTGCGCAGTTTTAAAGGATATTTTACTTCCTAGCTGTGTCATTTGTTCCTAACAAACATCACAACAAACCATTGCTCATTATTGGCATGCCCATCCATGCATTTCTTTTCTTAATAAGTACTGAGTATCGTAGTCTGCGACTGGTCCTAGAGCAGTTTTGGAGTGATATGGACTGAATGTGTCCTTTCTACAGCTACAGTTTAACTGTACTCAGTGATACACACTTGGAAGGCATTGGTACTCTGTGACTCTGTACGCTGCAGTACAGAATGACAAATCGCTGACATTGTGGCTTTCAAATGGTACAGATTTACCAGTAGTGCAGACTCAGAATTCAGTGGAACAGATTCACTAATAAGTGGCCAAGCCTTAGTGGTACTAACTACATTTCAAATTTCAATACCGGTATAGACCAATCACTGATACAGACTGACTAGTCAGTGATAAATGGGTGGAGACTCAGCAGTACAGACTCAGCACTCAGTAGTCCAACCTCAGTAATACAGACTCAGCACTTATCAGTACAGACTCAGTAGTACAGAGTCAGCACTCAGTAGTGCAGACTAAGCACTCAGCATTACAGACTCAGTAGTACAGACTCAGTAGTATAGACTAAGCACTCAGTGCACATTCAGCACTGAGTAGTACAGACTCAGTGCTCAATAAAATGCACTGAGTAGTGCAGACTCCACACTCAGTAGTGCACATTCAGCACTCAGTAGTAGAGACTCTGCACTAAGTAGAGCAGACAGTGGTACAGATTCAGTAGTACAGACTCAGTACCCAGTGCTGTGGACCTTCTTTCTTTGTTATGATTCCCTTGGCAGCTCGTGTGGAGGTAAAATGCCTGAACTACACATCTGCACTGAAAACACTTTAGTGTGGTGAGATAATTGCTCCCTTTATTCACTACATGCATTATTATTTGATCAAGGCTAAAATGTTTTGTAAATATGCCACACATGCTCTACAGTCATACAGATATAACATTTTACATGAAGAAGCAGACAAGTGGTCTTAAATATGAGACATACTTGTCTATTTATGTATATAAAACTTTTGGTTTCTATTTTCTTTTCAGATGGGATGCATAAATTTCATACTCTGAGACACTGGTGGATTTTCAGATTTTTTCAAGCAGCATCAGTGTTTAATGCTGATACTGTTCCATGCCCTCATTCTCATAACATTTTTTTTTTTTGTTTTGATTTGTATTACTTTTGTAATTAGGGTATTAAAATTGGGTTTTAAAAAACATTGCCTTGCTGTGTACAAAGAACGAAAGCTAAATTGTACATGATTTCTGCCATGTTTCTACCATTAGCTTTAGTGGGTACACATGCCAGATACTCCCCGAAACCCCACCTCCTCATCACCAACCCCCTCCTCCCCAATAACCACACCCCAAGCCCGAGTCCCACCCCTCACCACAAACCCCACCCCCAATAACCCCACCAACACTCTTATTTCTTCTGCACTGGAAACCATGACATCCCAAGATTACCTGACTCAAAGCAGAGAGAATGTTTGGGGTTTCATACTTGACCTGCTAAAATACATTTTGTATGTTTGCAAGGTTTTCTTAAGATGATTATCTTTTGCACTTAATTTGTTTATTGTTTGTAATTTGCTACTGCTTGAATACTTTATTTGGACCTCTTATTTAACTCATTAACACATTTTTTCAAAGATACCTTATATGTAATATATTGTATTGAATGTATGTAAAACAATCAACGATTTAAAAAGCAAGATTTCACCTGGAATGTAAGGGAATAACATTCCGGCTATGGTGAGGGCTGCATTTGCACTGGGTATCTGGGAAGTTTAGGAAATGGCAGCACATTTCACAGTGGTGTTCTGAGTCACTGAGTCTCGTGTGCTGACTCTCTAGGTGAAAAGCGAGCTTGATTGAACGTTTCCCCAATGCTAACAGTGCTCATGCTGGCTGGTGCGAGTTTGCCGATGCAGTTACTCTGAGAGACGGCATTGCCCAGCAACCGAGACGAGCCGGAAGCGTCACTAGGACAGAGAGCCCGTGCATGCACGGAGAGGAAAACTCTTGGCTCCTGCGGGCCCTGTATGTGTTCTCACGCTCGCAAGCACAGTGTGTGCAGCAGTAGAGAAAGAGCACCAGGGAGAGCCTTCATCACAAGCATGAGTGTAGACTAACACTGCATGAGGGTGTTTACTGTGCATCACTGAGACTGGATAGAGAGATCACCTTCATCACTCACACCCAGTACTCTATATGAATGCCACATTTTCAGGTTGTTAATGTAGATGATATAATGTTATATATATATATATATATATATATATATATATATATATATATATATATATATATATATATATATACATATATATAAAACAGACAATAATATAACTTGTGTAAAAAACTACATATAAATGCAAAGTATATAATAAAATCAAGGTAAATACAATATTTTGAGTGTAGTTTCTTTTTCTGATGAATGATGAATGTTACTTGTATGTAAAATTAAATACATCTGAACAACATTCTGTTTACATGACAATCAAAGTCCCTTATGTACAGACCAGTACTTAATAAGGCTCGGGCAGGTGTTGCTCAGTGATATCAGCACTTAATAAGGCTCGGCAGGTGTTTCTCAGTGATATCAGCGCTTAATAAGGCTCGGCAGGTGTTTCTCAGTGATATCAGCGCTTAATAAGGCTCGGGCAGGTGTTGCTCGTGATTCAGTGATTCAGAACGGTTTCACGGGGGAACTGAGGCAAGTCCAACACATAATATGTGATATGACATGAAGTTATCTTACTGAAGTACCCAAAGACAACACGCTACAACATGCTACAAAACAGCAGCAGCCAATAACGCAGCAAAGCATCAGTACACATTATGTACAGTGTACAGTTTGTGTACAGTGTACCTCATAATAAAAGAAAAATGGGAAACCCTTGTTTTAACATGGTTGACTGATTCATTAGAAGGAAAAGACCTTGAGGTGTTTGGATCACCGAACAACCAAAGTCTGCATTATTTGTCTGGAAATTCAGGCTGTATTTAACTTTATATCTGTAAAGTTCATTAAGAGCAGAAATGAATCTATGTTTCTCTAAAAACCCCTCAAGGGTCGTATTTAAAGTTTGCCAAATATTGGCCGCAGAAGAAGCACTCAGCTCACAGTTAGGTATTCTCCACCGGGTGGGGCTTTGCTGAACAGGTAAGTTATGTTGGTGGTTTGCTACCGAAAATAGCAAGCCAGATCATGATTGTTGTGGAATTTTGTAATATAATGCAAAATTAGAATTGTGAAGTTTTATATCCGGTGTTGGCTTGTTAATTCGCTAATATTAGCCGATTACTTTGCTATTCGTACTCCAGCGTGATTACTATCATCAGATACATCCGCCTGGGGAGATGGGATGCAGCAAAACCCACCTTACCAAATGTTTTATTTCTTTTGCCTACACTGAAGGGTGTAATTAGCATGGTGTTTCAGAACATATTGTAATGTTGGACCTTAACGTGATTAGTGTGAGCGTAATATTGATTTTGGCAGAAAAGATAATACAACATGGGGAAAAAATCATGACTAGGTGTAGCCGAGTAATGGGCAGCCAACAGAATCAACGGTCATGACATGCACGCTGCTAATTGGGTGTAATTGACTCATTTAATGAAAGGGGCATGTTCAAATTAATAGCAGTGTGGAGTTCAATGAGTGAGGTCATTCATTCTATGAAGAAACAGGTGTCAATTATGGCTCTTATTTAAAGAAGGAGGGCAGAAAATGTTGTATCTGCTGGTTTTAGCCCTTGATCAGTGAGTAAAATGGGTCATTCCAGACATTGTACTGAAGGAGAAAGAACTCTGATGAAGAAGTTGATTGGAGAGGGGAAAACATATAAAGAAGTTCAGAAAATAATTGGCTGATCAGCTAAAATGATCTCAAATGCTTTAAAATGGCAAACAAAACCTGAAACACGTGGTAGGAAAAGAAATACTACCATCCGCGTAGATCATAGAATAACAAGAACGGCAAAGAAGCAGCCAATGATCAGCTCCAGGGAAATCAAAGAAGATCTTCAGTTGCCTGTGAGTACTGCAACAATCAGAAGAGGCCTTACGTGTAGCCAAACTATTTCCAAGAAACTCTCGTAAAGTACCAATGCTGAAAAAAAGATGTGTTGAAAAGGTTACAGTTTGCCAAAGAACACATTGGCTGGCCTAAAGAGAAGTGGTGGAGCATTCTATGGACAGATGAGAGCAAGATTGTTCTTATTGGGTCTAAAGGCCAGAGACAGTTTGTGAGACGACCCATAAACACTGACTTCAAGCCACAGTACACTGTGAAGACTGTAAAACATGGAGGTACAAGCATAATGGTTTGGGGATGTTTCTCATACTTTGGAGTCGGACCCATCTATCGCATACCAGGCACCATGGACCAGTTTGAATATATCAAAATACTGGAAGAGGTCATGTTGCCTTATGCTAAAGAAGAAATGCCCTTGAAATAGGTGTTTCAACAGGACAACGACCCCAAACACACCAGCAAGCAGGCAACATCCTGGTTCCAGACCAACAAGATTGATGTTATGAAGTGGCCAGCCCAATCCCCAGATTTCAATCCGATTGAGAATTTGTGGAGTGACATCAAAAATGCTGTTTTTGATGCAAAACCCAAGAATGCAGAAGAACTGTGGAATGTAGTCCAGTCAGCTTGGGCTGGAATATCTGTTCGCAGGTGTCAGATGTTAGTTGACTCCATACCACACAGATGTAAAACGGTTATCAGAAATAAAGGCTATACAACTAAATACTAGTTCAATGATCAACAGAAAAGCAATATCTGTAAACAGCTTTCATTTTATTCTGTAAATATTCGAGATTGTAAATGAAAATGAAGACACTGCTATTTTTTAAACAGCCCATTATTCTTTTTTCTTCATTTTCAGTTTAAAGACTGATATTTCATTCATGGTTTCATTTGGAATTGAATGTGCAGTGCTCTCCAGTGCCTTTGTGTATATGGAAATAAATGCTATTATGAGGATTGAGCTTTTTCTCAGGTGTTTTAAACACACTGCTATTATTTTGCACATAACTGTATAAACCCCAACATGCACAGTGAAGTAGTATTATGCCAAAAGCTGATGAGGTTGAATGACCTGGCAAATTTGGATACAACAGCAGTATCTCTAAAAACCTATAGCACATTGTAGTTCTAATGCAACCAATGTATTCAACAGTTGTTGACATTCCAGGTTGGTCAGGATGACTCCGATCTTCATATAAGCAAGTGAGACCAGAAGTAAAGTACAAACTTTCCAGAAATGTAATGTGTGACAAAGGTTGTAATGGCCTTGCAAAAAAAAAAAAAAAAAGTCTTCTGATTCAAGATCAACTGTGCCTCTTACATTAAAGTCAACTGGTTAGAATTAATCCAAATAGCTAAAATCACATTTTAATATAGTCCAGAAATTGAACGCTTGGCGTATCACACGTATTCTACACATCTTAGCACCGCAAGTTAGACCACGGTATACCTACCAGCATTACACACAAACACACAGCAAAACCTCAGCAAGACTCAGAATATGACTGGCAACCAAATGGTAAACACAGTCAACTAAGCAGAATAAATTAAATACAATAGTTATGTGAAATCAGCCATTAAATTGTCACCAAGGACAGCAGGCACATTCAGAATCCCACCATTATGAAACACAATAAACAGTCCACTACACATAACTGAAGGGGCCATAGAATGCAGGTATTGTCTGAAAAGGTACTGGCGTATGCTTTCCATAAACCGTGTTTTTTGAGACTGTTTCTCTTTTATTTTTATTGGGTTTGCCTCTTTCTCGCCAAGAAATACTTTGAGACATTGTGCTCCCTGTAGTATGACCTTAATCTTAGAAATCTCAACCCTCCTGCTTTAATGAACTCACTTAATCTGCTGCCATGACACTCTGAGAGACTTGATTGAGCTTGACTGGCATCACTGATACTGCATGGATTAGATCATCTCTCACAGACAGGGAGCGGTTTGTTTCTCTCAGCAGCTCTAGGTCTGATATTGTCACATGGCGTTCCCCAGGGTTCAATTCTTGGCCTTTTACTTTTCATTACATACATTATCACTTGGAAATATCATCAGATAGCATGGCTTCAATACTGTCATTTCATGGCCACATGAAAAAACAGCTTATTTCTGTCTCAAGAACATTACCTGGTTGCTTTCTTCTCTCACGCTGCAGCCGAGACCCTTATATAAGCTTTTGCACATAGGCTGCATTTCGACTACCATCCTGTGGCCTTAGAATGTAGAAATATATCCAGAACTTAGCGGCCAAGGTTCATAACCATTCCAGCTTTTGAGAACATGCATCACCTATGCCCAAATGTCTTCACGGACTCCGTGATCAATTCCACATACAATACAAAATACTTTTGGTTTTTAGGTCTCGCCATGGTCCGATAATGAACTAGCAAAAACGTGATTATGGATGCATAGCCAGCTACGTTGGGCACTCGATTGGCTAGCTAGCTTAGCTGGCTAGCATATTAGTTAACACTACTGTGCATATCATGAGTTAGGCTATTCCATATGCATTTATAGGTTAATACGTTCTGTGGAATACAATATATAGCTAACATAGATTTGATCAATTTAATTAGCTTATTTGTGGATAACAAAAGGTATGCACAAATAGCATTTGGTATGAAATGTAAATGTGTAAATATTTTCTCATGACTTTGGTGAAAGGTGTTCATGGATATATTTCTGGTACTGCTGTTGTACTGTTTTCCTTGTGTGTATATTTGCACACAACACAATAACAACCAGAACTCTAAACCAATACATGGGAGTCAAGATATAGCCTCCATTCTCCAGTGCTTTACTGAACTTCACATTCATAAGAAAAACAAAATACAGTACGAATAATTGACATTTAGATGGTGTTTTTATCCAAAGCAACTTGAGTAATTGATGGTTAAGGGTCTTACTCAGGGCAGTGGCGGGACTTGAACCAGCAACCTTTCGATCAGTAGTCCAAATACCACAGTACAGGGCGACTGGAAAAAGCTACTGAATATTGCGCTGCTGAGCATGACATTTACGTACCGTCATCTTAACATTTAGTTGGATAAACATTTTAAAACTATGCAAACTTCAATAACTAATCGCAAATCTTGTACTGAAATGGTTTTTAGCTCGTTAATCTTATATGGATTATTCTTATGGGACTAAGAATAGAGGCTAAGATATCAATATAGAAATAATTTACACAGTACTTCAGCAGAGATGATTAAAGTGCTAAAGTGAACAAGAGCCACAAATACTTCTAAAAATATTACTATAGGGTCTGCATGATATCTTAAACAATTACACACCATGCTTTCAATGGCAAAAACAAACAAGATTACAGCGGATTTACTTTACATAAGCAAGGAGAGTTGCTGCCGTGTTAGACTCAACTATTTCCTGTTTTCCCTTTGCAAGGGAAACATAAAGGCTGGCAAACGAAAAGTCCTGCACAAGGCGGTGCAGCTGTAGGACAGAACAGCTGTAGCTTTATATATGCTGGTTCATGTTGCTTTGAAAATAGGTTAACTATATGCTTTTTATCTTATGGGAGGAAGTCACTATTCCAGACGCACAAGCAAGGCATGCTGCATCCACGTCTCACCTCAGCACTACTTCACTCTCTTGTACTGCTGCTTTAAGGAAGCACGCACACGAATGCCTGCCCTCGGTTGACCCATTAGATTATGGGGCAGTTGGAGTATGTTGCGCATTTGGTTTTGGGTTTAGGCGTCTTGGAGAAACTTCAGGAACACGGAGTGACACCCTTCAGAAAAACCGTTACAGAATCTGAATGGCTTGCGCTATCTATACCATTTTTTAACAAGAAGCTTGTAAAGTAAATAATGTAAATAATTTTTTTTTTTTCTGTGACGTCTAACATCCCGAATTTAACTTTATATCAACATTCAAAGTTTTTTTATTTAAGTCATGATCTATGATGGTACATGTCTGACCTTTAATTTAAGTGATTAGTAAGTAGGCAGTGCTTAAATTGGGGAACAGCAATAAGTAACTTTTACAACCAAAAAGCAGCAAACAGTATTTAAGAAAGTGATTATTTATTATTTTACATTTTTCTCTAAATTGCTGCTCACATGAGATGAAGAATCAAACTGCTTTGTAGTCCTCAAATCAACCAGTTTATTCCACAGAGTGTGGGACCCCACACAGAGGTGATGTTTTAAAATGATTTAGTACAGAATCTCTGAAGCATCATGCCACTAGGTGTCAGTATAACGGCTGTTTCATAATGTGGAAAAGAGTAATTGGAATGACTTATAGCAATAAATAGAACTGCATGGAAAAACAGGTGGAATTTACTCCGTTATGCCTTCTGCACAAAGAGAGATGGTATAGAGATTTGCTTTTAAAGATTTCACATAATGAAAAAGCAGCAGCAACAATCCATCGCTATTTTTGTAGAATATAGGGGAGATATCATATTTCTCCTCTGGCCCTTTAGATGGAAAACAACTTTTCAAATCAGCCATTTTCATATGACATCCTCGAACGGACACCCTACGTGTCCCACACATAGCACTGCAACCATAATAAAAAATCTTGAGAAGATGTAAAAGATGAAATATGAGCAAAAATCGCCTGTAACGTTTGCAAAGCCTTGGTTTTGCTTCCTCCTTGTGGTCAAGAATATGCTGTCCAAAACTGATGAGGTTGTGACACATATCTAGCATCAGTTTGACCTTTGCATTTGTGTATTGTGTGAGGTTTTTTAAGTTCATTTTTTTCCATCAGGACAAAAACCTAAAATATATTATCAACTACAGTTATCAACAGCAAAAGTTAGAGGTTTATGGGAAAGCAACTCACAAACGGTGTTATTAGGCAAACTCCTCTCGACGCACAGAGACCAACGTGTCGGAAGATAAGACATAAGACCCGGCATTTTAAAAGGATGTGAGAGAAAGAGGACAAGGAAGTCCTTAAACGGCCCAGATGTTCCCAACACCACAGATAAAACAGTACTAGATTGCCACGCGGAAGTCCTCAGACAGCCAGATGTTCAACACTCTGTGTTTATCTGTATGAAACAGTATTGAAATACCCCTCCTTGAAACTCCTTCTTATCACAGATCATTATACTCCAGTGAGGTAAGTGAGATTCATTTTTATATTTATATATCATGCAAATGTTATATAAAAGTGAACAATTTTAAGTAATTATCAATTTATTGTAATTGTTAATTTCAGTTCAGTTGTGTTGGTCTGCAAGAGATTCTCCAGCAAAGTGTTTGAAAGTTGTTAACATTTTATTTGGTCTCATTTCTTCTCTTCTGTTTTCCACAGGTTAAAACTCATTAAAACAGGCAAAATAAAACACATTTATACATATAAAAAAAAAAAAAAAAAAAAAATTTGTCTCTCTCTTTCTCGCGCTCACACACATGCACGCACGCATACACACGAACGCACACACACGCATGCACACGCACGCACGCACGCACGCACACACTCTTTAAAATATGTCATAGAATGATTAGGCCCAGCCCAGTATGCCATTACACAATCACAAGACACAAGACAGACATTACAAAGCCCAGTGAAAACCTATCCATGAAAGTAAAGGATAAAACAACACAATCTTATACAGGCACTGCAAGAAGAGAATATGACATAATAAAGGCTACTATTAAAAAAGAACGGTGAATTAACAAAAAGCAACGTGTTGTAGTCTTAAAGAAGAAAAGAAGACTGACATATTGAAGAATATTTATGCAAATCCAAGATGGCGAGTTTCTTCAAACCCTTTGCAAAGGTTTGCGTCCATAATGGTGCCTGAAGGAGCCATTTTAAGTGTTATTATTTTGCATATTCTGAGTACAAATACTCGACATCTCTGAAGATGATCTGTAATGCACGTCAGACATCTCGATGCTTTACACAGACTATTGTTTAATTTGTCCCTTTGCAGCACCCATACAACTTAATCACATACTCCAGTGAAGTAGGCTATAAAATACAATATACAAAGCATCCTGATGAGGACTCTGTCCCTGTAAAATATCTTTAATCCAGTGTCTAAAAGGCCTTAATAAATATACATCTCTTTTAAAAATCTCTTAACTGTCACAGGGGATGTTTGCACAGTACTATGATTCTACAAGCTGGAAGCCAAGAAAGTTTCAAATTCAGCCTCCACCTGCTGAAGTTGATTGTGCTTAGCACAAAACAGAGCTGAGAAGCCGCCACATCGCTGTGGAGCAGTCAACACATGCCGCGCTCTCCAACACGGCAGCTAACGCCACGCATCCCTCTCCTTCTTCCTCCTCGTCTTCCTGTCATCCTGGGTTACAACTTTAAGATCAAGAAAGTATTTCTTTGGCACATAAATGTGTATATGATATGGCGGTTTCTTCTAGGAACATTTCAGTATTGTAGGCAATGGATTACCATCACCATTACTTGTTGAGAAGTATTTTTAGTTATACGTTCATGCGGCAAAAACTAGAAACAGCAGTTGAAAGCTAAACAATAAGAAATTGCTAACGACAGGGTACGTGATGAGTGGTAACTGGGCTTTGGTGTGTGTGCACCTGTTCAGTCACACCCAGGAACCCTTCTTGAATATCCACAAGTTGTCATCCTGGAAACGGATCCCAACATTCAGTTTAACTAATTTGAGAGTGAATCCCTGAAATGAGTTCAGCAGATGTTGGTCTTAGAAAAGAGAGCAGAAATAAATGAGAAATCATCAAGGTTTTTGCAGCCAGACGTAAATTGCGTCTGAATGAGATAACTAATGTTGATGTTTGGTGATGAATTAAAAATATTTCTGAACTAGGCTACATTCTGCTTTTAAAAGACTGAATAAATACCATCAGCATGGAACTGCTTGTGAATTGTGGATGTAAGCAGTTCACCATCTTTCCAAATCTTCAAATAAGACATAAAAAAATGTAGTTCTCCCTTCACTAGCCACTATGTACTGTTAGCCATGGTAGCATTTTCACTAAACTCTCCCGTTTTGGCTGGCACCAATATAATGACCCTCACTGAAGAGAACTTCAGTGCACGGACATAGTTCTTTACACCATCGGAGTTTCACTAGCAATGGCTGACCTGAATATTCTGGTTCTGTGCTGGTCCATTTGGGTTTCTAGTTCAAGGGACTGATTCTCTATAGCAGAAAAGCATGGTGTCTGAGACAGCAGGACGGCAAATCGACTCGTAGAGCAGGACGGCTCTATAAAGCAGGACGGCTAATCGACTCCTGATGTGTGTAGCCACATTAGTCAAGCTTATGCGTCACTTAGTAGGCCGTTACTGGAATTGTCCATTTTTCCTCAAGTGTTTTTGACGGCATGATGTTAGATGTGTGTGCACAGGAAAAAGAGAAAAGATGGAATGAGTGACATGAAAAGGTGGATTAAAAGGAGTGGAGGGGTTGAGGTAGGGTTTGACTTGAGCTCTGAAATGGGTGAACTCGTGAGTTTTTGAACTTCTTCTCAGCTGGAAACACCGTTAGAAGTGTAGCAGCAAAATGTTGGTACTAAACCAAGTGTTTTCAGTGCTACTGCTGAAGTTACACACAAAGCGCCCTGCCACAATAACACAACTAATCGGCAAAGTCTTCTCACAAATTCATACTGTGTCACAAGATATCTGAAGTCTAACAGTTTTTTCCCTTTATTTTGCTGAACAGCCACTCAGTGAAAATACTAATTTGCCTCCAAACAACTGATGACACGAATCCAAATTGCCACTTGCGCAGGCTTTCATTTTTTGCTTGTTAAACCGGAGGGGTCACAGTACTGACCCTTGGAGAACACACCACATAGCCTCATGAATGCATACTGTATAAGTATAACCTTATGCCTCTTTGAGCTAAAGACAACTCTGTCAGACTGCTATTTTGATGAGAAGATCTAAAAGTGATGTCTGTACCTGGAGTCTGTACCTGGAGTGAGAACTGTAGCTCGGAAACCGGCCCTAGTTCTCCAGCGGCAGAAGACGAATGCATGTGCAGGTTAATATTAGATCAAACTGAGGCTCATTTGAGGTGCACAAATAAACTTCTCAAACACAGCAGGGTCTTAAACAACAATTTAAATTTTCTTGCTGATTAAGAGAGGAGATCCAGATCAGGAGACAAATGGTGATAACAATTATGGCATTTAGCTTATGCTTTTATCCAAAGCAACTTACAATTACAACTGAGGGTTAAGGGTCTTGCTAACGGACCCAACAGTGGTAACTTGGCAGTGGTGGGGCTTGACCCCGCGACCTTCCGATTACAAGTCAGGTACCTTAACGGCTGAGCTACCACTGCCGTGAAGTCCATCATTTGTCTTTGTTTTAGCTGTCTGATGTTTATGACTGCTATAATGTACAAATTGTAAAAATACATGAACAAAAAACCTTCTATTGATGACATCTAATTTTGCTATGTAGTTTGTTAGTGGTACACAGCAACGATAGGATATGGCTATATATAGATATATATTAACACCCATCTGTCATTAGCCGGGGTATTAGGATAGTAAGTATGAGTGTGAGAGACTTAATTTGAGTGTTGGAAGGATTGTTTATCGCATAGGGTCCACATTTCTCACTACATCACTGAGATATGGGACAATATCCCAATATTTCAACAGCTAAGATGGGCTTGTGAAGGGATTTCATGGTTAGAAGACATGAAAACAGTTAAAGACAAGAACCTTGTTCAGTCCAGTATATGCGCATGAGTCAGGATGGGGGTACAGGGTCCCATGTACCCAGACACATGCTAGTCAGCAGTTCAAAAGCTTTCTAATTACAAGCAGTACGTCTGGCAGAGGCGATCCAGCTACATTTTTTTCTTTTTTCAATATATCCTTAAAACATTAATTAAGAGTTCAAGTCAAGAGAATTAGTCACAATGACAAATAGACCATTGTGGTGTTTGTTTAACACCATTGTGGTGTTTGTTTATGCTGGAACGTAAATGAATTATCTCAGGAAACACTCTCCATGACAACACTTCTCTAGTTTGCATAGTCTGTCTAAAGTGCTTATGAGAATCACAAAACCACAACTATTCAAGCACTGAACGTTTTGCAGAAGCGATACAACCAATCAGCTACTGAAATACAACAATGGCTGTCTTAAGATGGGTGGGTGTTCCACAACTCTATCAAAGTTACTTTCTACCTAACAAAAATACGTATGAAATTATTCCCACTAACGTTGCTGATATAATAAAATAGGCTGGGCTAGACTGGGAATGTGAAGGGCCTGTACTGCATGATGGCCTGTACTTCCTGCTACAGTGGAGCTGGCCTTTGTTTGCCCTGCTCTTTGGCACGTGTGTGGAACATTTAGCAAGTCTGATTTTGTTCCTCCTTGCAGAATGTTCCTTTGCATGCGGAACGTTGCAGTAGGCTTCCGGAACATTCCTAGATTATTACCTGCGCCTCTGTGAAAAACAATGCATCTCATGTTCTTGCCAACATAGCATATCTAAATCCAAGGCTGAAAGAAGGTTCTGCAGACTCTGGCTGGATGACCGCGACAAGGTCCGGATGATGTCTCTTGCCTTAAAAGTACGAGTTAACACAGGCAAACAAGTCTGCTCAATATAAAGTAAACCTGCTGAACTCACCTTTAGGTGCCACTCATCTACGGAATGGCTCTCAGCCTCACATGCTAATACACCTAACAGTAAATGAAGCCTAGAGAATATAGATAGAAATGTTAACAGATAGGACCAAGCTAGCTGTTCGTTTCCACACCCTTTTGGCTTTCATTAACTGTTATCATCATCATTAGCAGTTTTGGCTGAACTTCTCCCATGAGCGGTAATCAAAGAACAGTCACTTAAAACCTAACACAATGAATGCGTATTGCAAATATTTCTAGGATTCACAGGAACAAAAATAAAAATGCATATTTCCCAGTTTTCCAGAGTCACAATGCTAATTAGGTTGGAGGGAAATCCTGTTTGGAATGTTGTTGCCTGTTGATTGTAGGTGCGCACACACATCATGACAAACCACACAATTCATTGGCTTCCCTTCTTTCTAAGCCAACAATGTAAGAATGGAAAAATGCACTTTCTGGGGAACTTTCTGTAATCTAGTGAAATCTAGTGAAATGACTGTGCATTTTCCCTCCTTTTAAAGGGACCCAAAGTCTCCCGGAGCGCCCGATACACAGAGCAGTTCCTGTGGCTCATGCTGTCCGAATCTGACCTGTTTTTGGCAGGTGACAGCACAGCTTTCGCCTTTAGAACCTGTCGTCTCTGAGCTGCGCTGGTGACCTGAAGGGACTGAGTCCCAGAGTCCTCCTGGGGCGAACCTTTTCTTTGGCGAGAGCCGGGGGCTTGGTGAATGCCGCCCAACCAAGGTCGAAGAGCGGGGAGTCGGCCGGGTTCAGCGGATCGACCCTGACAGAAAGGTTTGGGCTCCCATTCGTGGAGCAGGGCGCAGAACGGGAAGTTGGGAAGGGGGGGGAGAAGGGGTCAAAGGGTGAGGAGAGGTCAGTGTTAACTGGAGGGTCAGCTTTGAGACTGAAGGGGTCACAGTCGGGAGATGGGAAGGGGTCGCAGTTCGTGAAGGGGTTAGTGGGTGATGGCTGGTAACCGAGTCGCGGGCTTGTGGAACTGCTCGCTGACAGGGTGTGCCGCAAGGCTGGTTTTTCTGTCCCGCCAGCGGATATGAAACTCCAGGGGTCAATCCGAGGACGGACGGGGGACGGCCGGGGTCGCGGAATGATGTTGACCTCCAGGCGCCGTGTTTTGGGGCTCCAAAGACGAGGGTCTGGGTACAGGGCGAACGGGGTGGGAGATTTGTCATCTGCTTCCATCGTGTCTTGGCACAGTGGCAGATCCAACACTGAGTAAAGGGAAGGAAACAAAAAAAAAAACACAGAAAAAAAATAAAATGAATTCATATGATGGTACAGCTCGTAAAAGAAAAGATCTTTCACACCAAAACCAACAAAATAAATT
>NC_137501.1:30929665-30934665 GCF_041902795.1 Electrophorus electricus | reverse complement strand
TACTGTTAGGACACTGTAAAGACACTGTAAAGTACTGTTAGGACACTGTAAAGACACTAAAGTACTGTAAGGACACTGTAAGGTACTGTTATGACACTAAGGTACTGTTAAGACACTAAAGTACTGTAAGGACACTGTAAGGTACTGTTAGGACACTAAGGTACTGTAAGGACACTAAGGTACTGTAAGGACACTGTAAGGACAGTATAAGGTACTGTAAGGACACTGTTAGGACACTGTTAGGACACTAAGGACACTAAAGTACTGTAAGGACACCGTAAGGACACTGTAAGGACACTATAAGGTACTGTAAGGACACCGTAAGGACACTAAGGACACCGTAAGGACACTGTAAGGTACTGTAAGGACACTGTAAGGACACTTTAAGGTACTGTAAGGACACTGTAAGGTACTGTAAGGACACTGTAAGGACACTTTAAGGTACTGTAAGGACACCATAAGGACACTAAGGACACTGTAAGGTACTGTAAGGACACTAAGGTACTGTAAGGACACCGTAAGGACACTGTAAGGTACTGTAAGGACACCATAAGGACACTGTAAGGTACTGTACGGACAATGTAAGGTACTGTAAGGACACTGTAAGGTACTGTAAGGACACCGTAAGGACACTGTAAGGTACTGTAAGGACACTGTAAGGTACTGTAAGGACACCATAAGGACACTGTAAGGTACTGTAAGGACACCATAAGGACACTGTAAGGTACTGTACAGACAATGTAAGGTACTGTAAGGACACTGTAAGGACAGTGTAAGGACACTGTAAGGACACTGTAAGGTACTGTTAGGACACTAAGGTACTGTAAGGACAGTGTAAGGACACTGTAAGGACACTAAGGTACTGTAAGGACAGTGTAAGGACACTGTAAGGACACCATAAGGACACTGTAAGGTACTGTAAGGACACCATAAGGACACTGTAAGGTACTGTACGGACAATGTAAGGTACTGTAAGGACACTGTAAGGACAGTGTAAGGACACTGTAAGGACACTGGCTTACGAAAGAACAGATGAACAAATGATGGCAATCACCTGACACAGGCTGCACAATGTGTTTTAGGGCTTGCAGGTGGATGGCTGCACAGATGAACGGATGAAAAGATGGATGGATGGATGAGCTCACCTGACATGAGTTGGGCGAAAGGTTCTGGACAGGTGGAGGGGATGGGTAGGGTCAGCTTGTTAACTGCAACGCCGTAGGCCACAGCGAGTCCGTCTATCCCTCGGTATGGAGCCTCACCGGTCAGCAGCTCCCACAGCAACACCCCATAGCTAGAGGGAGAGAGGGGGGAGCGATATGAGACATAAAAAAAGAGCGGGAGGGAGAGTGAGAGAGATGAGTGACAGAGATGAGATGAAAGTGAGAGAGATATATATTCAGAGAAAAAGGAAGATGTGCTCTTAGACGGGTAATGGGATTATGGTGAGAGGAACATTTATAACATTTATTTTGCCTTATGTACAAGCTACACCAGTACATATGAGAGAAGAAACTGTCAACGATAAAAACAAAATGATACAAACAAATTAAAAATAGCATGGCACTATGGATGTGGCAGGCATTCTCAATTAGCTCAAATCAAAGCTCTCTCAAAGAATTTAGCGGCTAAACAAATCTCTCATAAGTTTTAAAAATACCAGTACACATCATGAAGCAAAATGGTAAATGGTAGAGAAACAGAGTTGGGACACACACAAACACACACACACCCACAGACACACACAGACACAGCAGCTGTTTGGTATACACAAAAGGAACATGGTAAACCTCTGTGACTTGGCTCTTGTACACTGACAATTGCACCCTGAAAGCCACACAAGAGCCTTTGGCCTTTGAACTACTCAGAGAGTCACCCACAGATGCTTTATATAGATCAGTAATTATAGCCGACACACACGTGCACACACACAAAGACACACTCCATGCATGCTTGCAGAGACGCATACAGCTTCGCACACACATGCACGTGTCCGCGTGCACAGTTTTTAAAGGCCATAATCTAAAAAATACATAAAGTTGCAGCTTTAGCCCAAAAGGCAAAAAAAAAAAAAAAAACAGTTTAAGTGGTACGATTTTCTAGTTAGTTTCTAGTTAGTTTGCGGTGTGTGTGTGTGTGTGTGTGTGTGTGAACTGCATCTCTGCATCAAATGTGTAAATTTTACAGCAAAACCACTCTAAGAGTTCATGCTGAGCTGTGAATGTTTGTGGCTACACACTTAACAAGCTCTCTGGTAATGGCTAACAGGTCTCTGGACTGGCTTCCAATAAACAGCAAGCAAACACAAGCCAGTGTTAGTGAATCAAAGCTATCTCTAGTGCCAAGTGCTGTGAGTACTATGTAGTGTGCAGGGCATAATGCAAAATTCCACAAGAAGTATGTATATTGTTGCATTGCTTTTTTCTGTTGTTGCCTTAGCATTATTTGTCCAGGTTTTTATATCACATTATACATTGGTTAGTTCGGACGCAGTAATTTGATTGGACCAGAGACATTCCATGAGTGCTGAAATCGAGAATAACAGCACTGGGACGTTTAACTGTACATGCATCACTCCACTTTAAAGGTTAATAAAACACACCTGTAATTACATTAACGATCGCTATCAATCTTAGATCGCAGCAAACATTTCTGTCAGCTCGTCACAGTCATACACGCCGCTAAAGTGACTGTGAAGAGATTCCTATTCCACAATCAATGAAAACATACAGATAGCTCAACAAGACACAGAGAAGCTGGCATGCGGTGACAGGCCTGCAGAAAGCAGTGCCATAGTGTGCTGGAAAATGTTTGTGTGTTTTTCGGCAGCAGCCCGGTTCATCTGCAGAACTGTGTGTGTTGGCGTGGCCAAATAAACGATTAAATAAACAAACAAATGATTAAATGAATAAACTAAATCTTAATCTGTTGTCACCTATTGTTACTACTAACCAGCTTTTATGGGACAGTTTAACTGTATAAATATCGCACTGGTGGTCTTGCTGTTCTACTGAATATCAGCACGGCTGCGCTTGTCTTCAGTACTCAGTAGTCTGCAGCCATGCTGATATTCAGTAGAACAGCACTCCCTCTCGTGTGACACTGCCTAACTGGAGAAGGTTTGATCCTACCAAAAAAAAAGTATACACAAATACCCACACATCCTCTCTCTCCATCATACCTCCATACGTCGCTGCCCTTGGAGAAGGTGGAGGACTTGATGACCTCAGGGGCCATCCAGGCATAGGTTCCCGCTGTGCTCATCTTGGTGGTCTTGTGCCACTCTCGCGCCAGGCCAAAATCCGTGATCTTAAGAGTCTTCCCCTCTATCCCATCCTTCTCTATTGGCTCAGCCAGCAGGACTGCAAGAGGAAGACGGAGAGAGCGAGACCAGGAGTGAGACAGAGAGGGAGTAAGAGCGCATAAGACAGGCAGGGAGACAAAGAACATGAGGTAAAGCGGGCTTGGGAGTGAGACAGAGAGTGAGAGGAAATGAAAGAGAATACAAAAAGGTAAACATTTTTAGAAAGAATGTGAGAATGAGGGGAGGAAATCGAGTCCATCCACTTGTGCTTACAGGGTTAAATATTAATCAGAATTTATACAAGTGTGAATGTGTGGGGAAAAATTCTCTGTCTGTTTAGCCCGAGAACAATTTCCCAGAGGCGATAATGAAGTCTATCATATCATATATGATACAACTGTCAGCTGCCAGAAGCAACAGAGAGGGTTACATCTGAATCAACAGCCCTGAAGTATTCAAATATTTACCAATAAAATTTGTCATTCATTGATATTCATTCTCACCCAGGTGAAACAGGCCTGTGTATCTGTGTCCCCTGGTAACGAGACAGGTCTGTGTTCAGTGGTACCTGTGTCCCGTGGTAACGAGACAGGTCTGTGTTCAGTGGTACCTGTGTCCCGTGGTAACGAGACAGGTCTGTGTGCAGTGGTACCTGTGTACCGTGGTAACGAGACAGGTCTGTGTGCAGTGGTACCTGTGTACCGTGGTAACGAGACAGGTCTGTGTTCAGTGGTACCTGTGTACCGTGGTAACGAGACAGGTCTGTGTGCAGTGGTACCTGTGTACCGTGGTAACGAGACAGGTCTGTGTGCAGTGGTACCTGTGTATCCTGGTAACGAGACAGGTCTGTGTTCAGTGGTACCTGTGTCCCATGGTAACGAGACAGGTCTGTGTGCAGTGGTACCTGTGTACCGTGGTAACGAGACAGGTCTGTGTGCAGTGGTACCTGTGTCCCGTGGTAACGAGACAGGTCTGTGTGCAGTGGTACCTGTGTCCCGTGGTAACGAGACAGGTCTGTGTTCAGTGGTACCTGTGTACCGTGGTAACGAGACAGGTCTGTGTGCAGTGGTACCTGTGTCCCGTGGTAACGAGACAGGTCTGTGTTCAGTGGTACCTGTGTACCGTGGTAACGAGACAGGTCTGTGTGCAGTGGTACCTGTGTACCGTGGTAACGAGACAGGTCTGTGTGCAGTGGTACCTGTGTACCGTGGTAACGAGACAGGTCTGTGTGCAGTGGTACCTGTGTCCCGTGGTAACGACACACACACACGCATACATGCACACATACCCCATCCTCTTTTTCATAGCTTCCCACTTCATTCTCTACCTCCCTTCTGGTCTGTCTGTCTGCCTCTCTCTCTCTCTCTCGCTCTCTCTCGCTCGCTCTCGCTCTCTCTCGCTCGCTCTCGCTCGCTCTTTCACTTCCTCTTTGTTGGCAGAAGAGCAGAAATGTATGTGGCAGACATCACATTTGAAACTGTCAAGAGAGCTGAGAGTTGGAGAAAACAACCAAATCAGGCTGTGTGGGCAAACACACGCACACACACATGTACGCACGCACACACGTACGCACGTACACACACAGATTCTTCAGAAGCTCCAGATAACCGTCAATATTCAAGTATGGATTGTTTGTATTTGATTTCTGAATATACACAGCAGAAGCTGGAACTTAAACTCGTCTCTTCCTATATCC
>NC_137501.1:30902165-30924665 GCF_041902795.1 Electrophorus electricus | reverse complement strand
CGTGTGTTGCTCCCCAGAAAGACAAAGCCCTCCTTCTTCCACGGGAAAGCCCCCACCCTCACGGAATTCTGCACCCACCCACGGCCCTGTGTGTGTGTGTGTGTGTGTGTGTGTGTGTGTGTGTGTGTGTGTGTGTGAGAGAGAGAGAGAAAGAGAGAAATGGAGGGAGGCACAAAAAAAGACAAGACAGACAAAAAGAGAAACACCACAGAAACGGCGCGTGGTGAGACTCCACATCTTACAGTTGTGCGAAGTTTCAGAGCGGCTCTTCCGTCTGGAGCGACGTTAGAAACACTTCTCACACCAACCATGTAGACATGAGATCATATTATCATTTTCACAACAAACAACCTTTTACAAGCCAGTGCTTTTCTCTCTTATCTGAGGATAATGCAAACAATGTTTGGTCCTGAATGGTCTGTACAATATCTATCTGTAAAGTGTCCTCGAGTCTGACAAACATGCTGTATAAATGTAAATAATAATAATAATACTACAACAACCACCCCAAGTTAAAACTTTGTTAAGTCTGTCAAGTACTTGTTAACGCTGTGACAAAATGCACATCAAACTCATGCGAGACAGCACCTATCAGGGACTGTGTAGTTCTAAAATATTCAGAATATTTGGAAATGTCTAATTTTGGAAAATAACCCAAGATAAAAGCTAAAATAATAATATGTGATTTACAACGACATAAAATATTAATGGATCACCACATGGCTAGTGACAGGGTTACTTGTGTAATTTTCCTGCAGTACGCCTTTCAAGAGCAATTCCATCAGACACTGACAAAACTGCTCAGGTAAACAGTGTGACTAACGCGCATCCACAAGACTGCGGTTTTACAACTGTGACCGTCATCCTCTCGGCCCAAGCAGAGAGAGGAGCGCAGAAGCAAAGCCTTTCATTGTTGTGTACTGTCGAGCACAGTCTGGCCATGCATCAACCCAAACTGTGACCAATTAACTCAGCCAGGGTCTCCTGCAGTGCAGGTCAGCCAAAGGTTGATCATTAACCAGGCTTAGCTTGGCCGATAACTTTAACGGCATCTCCGGGAAGCGGCGTGAACAGGACAAGGCTTTTCTGATGCCCATAGTGGCATTATAGTTTCTCGTTATGTGCCGGGGGGTTGGGGACCGACTCTACACCCACATTCAAAACAGACATGTACCAAAGCATCGATTCATTAGTTCTCAAGTCTACATGGTGATGTGTTTCATTCTATTCTATGATACTACTGAGAGCCAATTGAAATGCTCCATACTCTGGTCTACTTTAATGATGTTTAAAATAACATCTGAAAAATCTGCCATTTTAAAATCATACAAGCAAAGGCTAATGTTACTCTCTCAATCCCAAGCCTGCTCCCACTTTATAAACAGACAACACACTCATACACGCACACACACACACAAACTCTCTTGACTCGTATTAGAAAATCTAGAGTGGCCAGGAGAAATGCATACTGCTCTTCCATGTGACTCTCCTTGCAACTCTCAGACAGGGGAAAAAAAAAAAAAAGAAAAAAAAGTGAACCCAGCCTGCAGGAAGTGACCTGAAGTGACCTGAAGCCAGGGCCCAAATGGCAACTATACTTAAAGCCGTACGCGAGTGAGCAAGAGCACAGCACAGCACAGCAGCTGCAAAATTACAGCCCAAAAAGACCTCACCATTGTGGTCCATGCCACATTCATCCACAGAACACTCAAAAAACACTCAAATATCGCTCGAACCCACTGACCCGCGCGGGGGGGGGGCTGTGTGCTGCTGAGCAGGAACAATGGGCTACACTGTGCCCCGTGGCCCAGGAGAGTCATGGGCAGAGCTTGACAAGTAATTGAGCGATTAATTAAAATCATTTAAACAGGAGGAAAATGCACCCAGGGCCTGGAAAGGCAGCCATGTACTGCCTTCATTCTTTAGACTTCCTGTGCTGTGGGATCCTTCAGCATCTATGGTTTTCTTTTACACTCATCCTGTTTTCCCTCCTGTCCATCCATCCATCCACCTCTCTCTCACACTCCCTCCCTCTCTCTCTCTCTCTCTCTCTCTCTCTCTCTCACTCACTCACTCTCTCTATTTTATTACAGATTGTTAATTATTGATTTCTCTCTCCTGTGGCAGCACACAAGCCTCTTTTGGAGGTTGAATTTAAAATGTTAAATAATCCACCTCATTAGACCACAGCTAAAATGATTTATCCCTGAAAAGTAGACTAACCAAACCCTGTGGCTGTCATAATTGGTATGTATTTAAATGCATTGTTGTATTTAAAACTTGTAACTCTTGGTGTTTAATAGTTGTACATTTTTTTAATCATAGGGTTTTGATTTTGCTCTGTTTTAGCTGTCATTGTTGAGACAAAGGCAATCATAAACTCCACTATTTGCATTATGTTATCCTTATACTTAAATCCCTGAAGTTAAAATTGTCCACAAAATACATTTTTGCTAAAGATTTCCTAACATCCCTCTCCCTTCTACTATGCACTCGCCATCAGAAGCTGTGTTTTCAGAAGAAGCTGTCCACACAGTCACAAAGAAATGATCTCTGGATCCCTGGAAAACATAAACATGTTTTGAAAGGAGGGGTTGCTTTATAGTGGACGTTTTTGTGTGTGTGTGTGTGTGTGTGTGTGTGTGTGTGTGTGTGTGTGTGTGTGAGAGGGAGATTTATAATGGAAGTGTGTGTACCCTTCCGCACGTTCCGCATTTGTAACGTGGACCGATAGTGAGAAGCTGAGAAGAGCAAGATTTATTATTAGGGGCAAATCCAGAATCAGGGTCATTAGAACAGAGTCCATATAACCAACACGCACAGATCCAGAATATATGACAGAACAAACCAAGTAAAACAGGAAAACCGGGAAAATAAACAGGCTAAGTAGAAACGGGCAACAACGGAAAATGCGGAACAAAAGCATGAACAGCTAACATCCATGCTATATCTCACACACACACACACGCGTACAAAACCCCACGAACTAACAGGGAAAACAGAGAGCATTGCATTAACGCGCCATGTGTAAACAGCCGGTGTGTGGCCACGTGTGACCGCATTCAGAACAGGTGTAAACAGAATGCGTCTTCTGTCTGACAGCAGAACTTACAGCCGCTCCCAAAATCTTCCGAGCCGAGGCAGACAGGTTAAAAACCGACAACAGGTCAAGTAGCTGGCACACCGGCCAGCCTAGCTAGTGGTAACATCATAACATCAGTAGCTATAGGCAGTTTGCTCACTTCACATAATGTTAAGCTCATTTATGTGGAAAAAGTTGTAAAATGGATTGACTGGTAAAAATTAGTACTATGAAACAAAAATATAGTTTCATTTTTCTAGCTATATGTGCGCTTTATAAATCAACGTTTTCGCTTGGCATGAGCTGGTCCTCACTGGGGCCCCACCACCGGCCTGTCTGCGCAGCTACAGCTGGGAAACTCTGTGGTCCGCTGTAGGTGGCTTCCGCACATATATGACACCGCCATTACAGTAGGTTTCTGGAAGTAAATGATGTGTGGGTTGGTGTGGTTTTTGTGCGGGAAAGTAAGATCAGATCTCATCTGGTAGCACTGGGGACGCATTTTCCTGAAAAGCGTAATCGGAATCTAGCCAAAGTAAATCCAGATACAATCCAGATATGAAACAGATGTTAATGCAAGGTGTAAGAAAGCTGTACTGTCTCAAAATCAGTTACCAAACAAAAAAACAACTCGAGGGGCAAATTAGACCCACCACACAGAACTTGGGTCATGGAAGCTTTGCTTTGAATAAGGAGGGTGAAGAGTTCAGCCTCCCCCACAGACCGCACACACACTCGCGCTCACTCGCTCGCTTTCTCTCCCCCCCTCTCTCAGGCTGTTTGGGTGTCCAGAACTGTATATTCCTTAAATAATAAAAAGCCATTTAAGTAAATTATATTAATATGTAGTTAATATGCAGTTTATTATCAATATGATTACGATTAATAATTATGCAGTCATGTTAAATATCTGATTTTCTTTCAAACGCAGGGAAATGAGGGTGGGATGTGGTTATGGGATACGCTCCTTAACTGGACAGTGCAGATATCCTTTTATTGCTGTTTTGCAAGTTGTTTGACGCTGCAGCATTTTGCTAAACTAACATCGTCATGGCGATGCCTATGGAAAACTATGACCCGGAGCGAGCCGTGTTTTCAGTGGGAATGAAGCCCAACACCATGTGCTGATGTTCAGAGCTTACTGGGACGCTAGTCCGGCAAGGCTGTGTTACTCTCCCAGTTACTATCCTAGCTAGCCATGAGGCTAGTTAAGTGTTTTTTAATAAATGGCACAAAAAGTACATGAATACCAGTCTTTTTTTTAACATCCGTGAACTCCTCCATTTTTGAGAAACTAGCTTCAGGCAATTAGCATCACAGGTGAACTATACTCGTGAGGGCCTGACGGGCCAGCGATCGGCCAATCAACTCACTCCACGTACTTTTTCACTGGTTCTGGGCCATTAGACCCGTCGCGAGTATTACGACTCTCTCTGTGTCCCTCAGAAACTCGGTTCCCTACACAGCAGTGGTGCCTGTACTGACAACAGCAGCACTTGCTGTACGTTAATGTTTTCTTTCTCACAGTATGAACAGGTGTGACACCAGAACACTGACTTGATATTCAAACAAAAACCCCTGTGAGTGCTCAGATCCGGTTCTACAGGGTCAGTTGCTCTCCAGCTCCACCAGCTCCAGATCAGCCCACAAAGATCTTGACAATTAGCTGATGAAGGCAATCAGAGCAGGTGGAGCCCCATGGCAGAGTGCCACATCTGTGCGTGATCCAGTTAGTCTAGCTCTTCCCTGAAAGCGGCACGCCAGGTGCAGAGGGCGCGATGGGCAGCCTGTGCTGGTGCTTGCCCTCCGCCAACCGCCACCTCCGGAGGGAGCCGGCATGCCTGCCACACCACGAAAGCAACGCGGGCAAGGCAGCGGCCTTTCCTTATCAGTCGAGGACAAAGAGACGCCTCGTGGCCTCGGTTTCCTGGCACCCTACAAACTGGAAGGGTTGCAGCCAGGGAACTTCATTAAAAACAGCAGGAAGGGCACAAAGGAATGTCTGTCCTGTTCCAGGACACCCGACTCAACCCGATTAGATCAGGTGTGTTAGAGCAGGGGAATACACTGCATTGTGCTGTGGAGATGTGAATTTTAAAAGCCTGCCTTACACTCCAGGAAAAGTCCTCTCTGGTGTAAATGCGAATTCAGTTCAATTTTATTTGTAAAATGCTTTTTACAACAAATGTTACCACAGAGCAGATTTGTGGAGGTCCTCATCTAAGTGACTCCTGGTCAAGGAGACAACAGCAGGGATACAGTTCCTGATCCCACAAAAGAAAGAAACTTTGAGAGAAGGCAGTCCTCCCCTGAGCTATTCAGCTCATCCATGAACTACAGTATATGAGCACTGTGTTCGCAGTCAAGCACAGCACAGATGAATTACACTGTGTTTAACGCATTCGACAGCAGACGTGTGTGGTGACTTCAGTGCGAGTATGAGACAGCTGCCATATCCAACACACATGTGCATAAAGATCAGTGCCACAGCCAGATTCACGTCTGATCTCCTGCTTTCAGTGTTTTATCTATGACAAACATTTTCACATCTCAGGGTGAGTTTGAATGTCACTGGGACTGGACCCATTATATGAATTACAAGAGTCAACGTAACTGTGCTTCTGGAATCACTCCTGCAAAAACTCCCCACGAGATCAAATATTGCCTTTACTTTCCTTCTTACCAGATGAACAAAGACATATCAGTTAACCATCAATTTTTTTTTCTGTGTTAAATTCTGTGTATATTGCATATTAAGGTACAGTGTGCAATGCAGACTTCCCCATCATATCACGAGGGACTATCCCAATTATCGTCAGGGGACCAAGACAGTCCCTTCACTGAACCTGCTTACTGAACTGAGCAACTGAAAATGACAATATACATCGTTCATGGAATAAGAATGCTGACTGGTAAGACGTTCGTACGCATGGGTGGATTTCAGAGGACGAAGGACACACGTCGCTAGGGCCGTTTGAGATGGGTTCCCCGGGCGGGAGTGTGCTCTAGTGGAAAGGGGAAGACCTCGTCTCCAAACAGGTTAGCACCTGCGTCTGTCTGTGAATAGATGCCACGCGATTACTCACTACTGTAGGCTGGGCGTTGTGTCACAAAGGAACAAAGGCCTAAATTACCCTCATGGAACCAGTCACCTGTGCTGTGTATGCAAGGGAGGGAAGAAAAGAAGTCATCAAGAGATTTTTCAATGAATTCTGGAAAGTTGCTGAGGGCCTCAATTGTAGAAATATGCAAAACATATGATCATGACTCAATCAACAACATCTTAACAATAACCATACTGGATGTGTCGGAAGGAATATAAGATAAAAATATAAGATAAAAGTAAAGTGGAAAGGACAAATAGAGAGCGAGAGAGAGAGAGAGAGAGAGAGAGAGAGAGAGAGAATTTGATTCTAGGTTGAACTGAGCCTCTTCTTGAGAGAAGCCAGTGACACAAAGCCAGAGAGTACTTAGCTTGGCCCTTTCCCACGATTTCCCAGTTATCCTGAGGAATGTATGTATGTGTGTGTAGGCCTGCATGAGTATCTGACTGGGTGAGGTGACTGTTGAGTGTGTATATATCAGTATACTGGAACATGCATTTTGTTCAATGCAAATGAGTACCTTGCGTGTGTAGATTTGTGTGGGAGGATGCATGTGTGTATGTGTGTGTGCGTGTGTATGTGCGTCTAAAAGAGTTTCCTCGGTTTCCACGGAATATGGCCTGTGGCTGGCATCCATGACTTTTACCAGACTTGTTCTACAATCCTGTCTCCTCTGCATCTCCCACCCCCCCTCACACACACACACACTACATCTCTCAGATATTAAGCCATAACTCCCTGGACACACATGCAAAACAATACAAACAACAGTTTCGACCTCCCACCCCCACCCACCAAAAAAAACACACCCCTGCACCAACAACTTGAGAACGATATCGTGAAGTCTTCATTTCCGGTCTGGTGTTCCTGAGAGGGAGTGTCAGTCTCCTCTCTTGACACTCCATTGGCATTTATGAGACTTTCAGAGACTGCCCATGGCGGCCTGCTGGCCCATCCACGCTGCTTTGTCCCGGATAACCTACCCTCTCCTTCAGCTTCCCACACTTCCGCTGAAACATGGAGGCCGTAGGCCGTACGAGGCCGAACCCTCTCCCTCAGGCTTCCGGGGAAAGAGGCGAGACTCTCTTTTGAGAACTGCTAGGGATGGAAAAAAGATCGAGCTGAAAGGGTGGGGGGGAGCAAGAGAAAGAAAAAAAGAGAGGAAAGAAAAACACAGGATACGGCACTCTGGCACAGCGGCGCTCCAGAAACAAGTAGGGACAGGTCTGGGACAGAGTTTGGGAAGAATGAAAAAACAGGCAGCAGGAGGGCGGAGGACGAGAGGAAGAGAGACGGGAGACAGAAGGAGAAAGAGGAAAAGAGACAGGAGACAAGGAGAGAGAGATAGATAAGATCACTCAGCACACTGAGTGGATTGTTTTCTCCTTGCAGAAAAAGCCTGTATTAAAAAGGGTTTGCCTTTACGCAACTGAGGTGTTTTCCAGTTTAGTGTGTGCAACATGGGACCTGCGTGGGAACACAAGGAAGAGAGAGAAGTTGGCTGAAGGTGTAAGACGGAAAGGCAGATGAATAATGGAGGAAAGAATGGAGCATGAGAAGAGAGAACAAACATCCCTGAGGACAGAGGCGGGAGAGAAGGATGGAGGTGTAATCCAACCAGAAGCCATGCAGCAGCACCGCAAATAAATCAGTGCCAAAGCAAACAAGTTACTTCTTGTATTTGTACACGTGACACGTAATACAAAAGAACATTAGACAGACTGGAGACAGGAGAAACCTCAGAGCACAAGCAACATCTCAACTCCAAGACAATTCAAGCAAAGAACTATGTGAGGGATCAGTCCTGCTTCAGGTGTGCAACAGGCTTTGATTTTTCATTCGGTAACGACAAACCCAAAGCACTGAGATTATTCCTTAAAATCTCTTAACTTGGCCAAGGGTTAAAGACTCAAACAACATAAAACATTTACATTGCACAATAGGCGTACAAGAAAACATCAGCTCAGTGAAGAAGAGAGATGCCATCTCTGATATTAAGAGGATCTCAGGGGATTTGTGATGGCAGAAGGAGTGGGAACCAGAGCAGCTGCACTGTGACGCTATACGGAATTAATCTGGCCGTTGGTTTGTTTATCAGAGATGATGCACAGTGGTCAATGTAAAGAAAAAGATTCCAGCCTTAGCCAACTAGCTAGTTATCAGATGTAGTGCCCAAGGTCTGAGGCCTGACAGTACCGGTTCCTTTTTTGTGAATCGTGTGAAAAATGTTTTGCAATTTTTTAAATAATAGTTAAGACTTGGTTTGGGGCAAGATAAACAGGCCGCTGTAAACCTCATTGGAACCCTGGATCACGACTCACTGTTAACCTCATCAAGATCCTGAATCCCACATTGATATATCCTGGACCACACCTCACTGTTAACCTCATCTATATCCTGGATCCCACCTCAACGTTTACCTTATCTCTTACAGCAAGGCACACAAACACTTACATTGGAACCCTACTTCAAGGTCTAATTTCACTTTATGAATGTACATTTGGAACAAATATATGATTCTTTTGACCCCTGATTGCCTTATCATTGACTGCATTCCATTTCACAATCAATCATTCTCGGAAAGTTTGCACTCGATTTGAAGTTCTTGCCAGCAAAAGTCATGTGACAACGAATTCCGGCACAATTATCTCTCAGTTTTGTTTTTCCACTCACAATTTCAGACAGCCCTCAAACACACCACAACAGATACAGAGTGGAGTCAGAGAGAGAGAGAGAGAGAGAGAGAGAGAGAGAGAGAGAGAGAGAGAGAAGTCCAACAGCTAACCAAATTAATCCTGTGCAGCAAGTAAAGCAACTGATGTGCTTGTGTTGGCAACCAAAATGTCATAATGAGATGGTATTTTTGGTGTTGGGGAATTGTTTTTAGACATAACAAACATGTCTGATAAATGCATTGTGCATGGTAGTTGGATACTTCAGGAACAATTAAACAGTTATCTTGCGATATTCTCTTTGTTTTTTACATATACATTTAATGACCGAATCATTACTTTGCGACGGGCCTAACAGTCGGGAGTTATTTTGCTTTGATATGTTGGGAATGACACACACACACACACACACACACACACACACACACACGACTGCAACTGAACAATAACATGTACTTACTATTGTTTGACTTCAGGTCGCGGTGAATAACCGGAACAATCGCCTCACTGTGCAGATACAGCATGCCCCTCGCGATCTGCACGGCCCAGTTGACGAGAACGTGCGGCGGGATGCGTCTGCCGGCCAGCGCGCGGCTCAGCGGGCCACCTGACGCATACTCCATAATAAGACACAAGTTTGGTTCCTGCAAACAAACCCCTTTGAGCGCGATAATGTTGGGATGCGTGAGCATGGCAAAGAGCCGCGCCTCGTTCCGGACGTTCTGAGCTGTGACACTAATATCCTCGTCCGGGTCTTGACGGGCGGCTTTCACCGCCACGAGATCCCCTCGCCAAGTGCCGCGGTAAACCTTCCCGAACCCGCCTACGCCGATCACCTCCTCCAGCTTCAGCTCCCGAAAATCCACCACCTCCGGCTCGAGCTGCAGACCGACAGGGGAACCGAGCTCCCGAACTCTGCCAGCGCCCGGCTTCAGCGAGACGTAGTTGGAGGGGAAGATGCCCACTTTGTTGTTAACCTTGCCCGCCCACCAGCCCTCGTCTCCGGATATCTCAGAGTCCAGAGACAGAACCTCCACCACGTCTCCTTTCCGTAGAGTGAGCTCGTCTTTTCCCGAGGCCTCGTAATCGAACAGGGCAGTCCACACCGGGTTGGTGAAGCTTCCTTCCTGAGGCTGCTCGAGGCTCTTCCACGGCGACAGGGGGCTGCGCGTGAATATGTTCTTCAGCGGCTCCATAGAGCTTCACGCGAGGGTCACGAAAGGCTTCGAATCGGCGGGATGTCGAAAGTAAAGTACAAACGAGCACTTTCCGGCCCCCGTCTCCCGTGCCAGCCTGCGCGTGAGGCTCATCGGGGACCAGTGTACGCTGCTCCAAGGCCACGCGCAAAATCACGCAGCCATGGTCACTCGGAGGGCTCCTGCAGAAACACCGAGCACGAGCAGACATGGAGTGCGTGCGTTCCCATGAAAGCGCACGCGGGCGTTAGGCGCGAGGACTCGATGCCAGTGTAATCACCCCTAACAGGCTGAGTGCGGTCCGCGCGGCGGCTTCAGCGCCTGCTCAGGGGGGAACATCGTCGCGCAGAAGATTCCGCCTCGCGCACCCAAACGCAGCGCCCCTGCCGCGCGGACACAGCGCGAGCACCGACCGAAACAACCATGGGTTTGCTGAGTATCCCGGAGGCGCGCAAACGAAACCAAATGTAGGCTCAACAAATCAAACAAACAAACAAACAAACAAACAAAAAACAACACCACACACACACACACACACAAGTATGTCGGCAAAGCGACTTCACGATTTTAAAACGCCGCGGATGGAGAAAGAAAGTCTATTCCGTCGTGCATTGGCGTTCTCGGTGCTTCGAGCCGATTGCTGTGGTCAGTCGGAGCAGGAAGCGCACAGGCGCGGAGAAGAATGGCAGGAAAGGAGACACCCGCTCCACGCAGGCTGGAGAGTCCACCGACCCAGCCACACGCAGACACGACTTCAACCGTCACGCTTCTCCAGCCCAACGATCCACTCTAATTAATTCTCTCATTGTTCATCTGTGGGGGGGGAAGTGGTTATTGTCTCAGACGTTCACGTCGGCAACAAACTACATTGCAACCAAATGTGAACAGGAAGAATCAGGCTAACTTGCGTGATCTGTTTCTAAACACAAACTGAACTCTGAAGACGCTCTTTACCTCGCAAGGCCGTCGTGGATTCGGTTACAAACATCCGACATCATCTTTTCTTTTCACCAGAACACAATCTTCCGACTTTTCACACTCTTCTCGTGTCCCGTAGCCGAAGCGCTCTCCGCGGCTGCTCGCAGTCTAGGGGTGGAGTTGCTCCTACAGGAAAAAGAGTCAGATGACGGTCCTACCACGACGCGCCGCCCGGTTAGGACCAGAGATGAGGGTCCTTAACTCAAGGGTTTCTGTACTGGAGCCCTACGTTAAACGTGTACAGATATTGCGCAATGACAATGTAGTGACAGATGTGGTGACCAACCCGTAATTTTGAAATAAGTCAAATATTATTGCCTTCATTTAAAAGCTAGTAAAACACACTAATAAGACCGTTTGTCTGTTTCAGACTGTTTAGTTCAATCTAACTTACATTAATCTACAATGTGGATGTTTCTGCTAGATTGAGAAGATGTAGAGAAAAAAAGGGTTTTGTGCTAGCAATCAGTTTTTTGTTTGTTTGTTTAGGGGTTTTTTTTTTATTGTTGTTTGGTTGCAGATACCATTGCGCAGCTTTAGGTGCAACATTGATTGACTTCCAAAGGAAGATCTCATCAAAACACTGAGACCTGAATGTCAAACTCATTGCACCGGAGTCAAAAAACATTTACCTTACATTTATGACATTTAGCTGACATTTTCATCCAAAGCGACTTACAGTTATGACTGAGTACAACTTGAGTAATTGAGGGTTAAGGGCCTTGCTCAAGGGCAACTTGGCAGTGGGGAGGCTTGAAGTGGCAACCGTCCAATTACAAGTCAATTACCTTCACCACTGAGGTACCAAAAACAAAAATCTAGTTAAGTGTCAATGGACCAATCAGAGACGCCAACGTGAGATGTCCAGTTTAGTGACGCCGGCCAGAATTGGAGTCTGTTTTTGCTACCAGAACTGATGTAGTGTAACGCAGAAGGACAAACTGCAGATGGTGCTGCAACCGTGAAAACCTTAGAGAATTTTTATCATATAAAACACCTGCCAACAAAGTCCACTTTACACTTTGCATTCGTGCATTGGTAGTTGGTAGTTAAATATTTAAGTTGCATGTCAAAGCTTGATTGTTTTTTGCAGCCACATATAATTAGCCATAACAAAGATAAGACTGATCATGTCTTTCATAACACCGGATGTGAGCAAAAAAGATAATTCTAGACTAGTGCTTTTCCTTCCAGCAGGTGGCCACCGTGAGCTCGGCCTGTTTGAAGAAAATACTACTCTTCCTTCTGCCTTCCCTGGATCTCCACGGTGGCGCCTTGTTAGGCCGCATCCCAAATCACTCGCCGAACACCCTACACTTAGTTCAGTTCTGTAGTGAACAAGGAAAATATAGTGTTATATACGTCTTAGTGAGCACAACGGGAAGGAATGTTGAATCGTATTGTCATCGCCTATGGCAGTTTATTAGGTTGTGGTTGTTAAAAGGGGTCAAAGGGAAAAGGCATTAGGGTGTGACTCTAGAATTCCCTGCTAGCTGTTAACACACACACACAGACACACACAGAGAGAGAAAGAGCTGAGTCATCAATTCTTCAGGAAGGATGCAGTTGTTTTCATGGCCCAGTAGCAGACACTTAACCACAGGAGTACAATATCTAAAGTGAACAGCATAGACACACAGACATCCCCTCACCCACCCCCGGCTATCACTGTTATCCACTAATCAGTATCCACTTTTTTACTCTGGCATTGTCTACAATTATAATTGACCATAATATATGCTATGCACAAAAACTGTTTACAAGTCTGACAGCAAAGTTAGCAAAATTATTTGAATAAAATTAATTGGCCAAAATCTAACTGAGCTAAATCGTGATAAACAACTGCAAAAATGATGTCTGTACTGAATATAGTCATGCCCCGTTTCACCTGAACTTGAATCATTCACTCCAAAACAATTCCAAAATCTCAAAATCACCGTATATACATGTGACACTCTACAAGGATTAGGTCAGCATAAATGTAATGACTTTCCCAGACAGATTAAGGCAAAAACCTGTAATTACTGGGAGTTCATTCAAGTCATTAGAGTCATGGCTTAAGGGGGTTATGACATCACTAGAGGTCAGGCTCTGGGGTGACTTGTGCATGTGTGTAACTCTAAAGAAACTTTAGCCAAAGACATCTCATTGTCTTTTACCTCCTCGAACACATGACTGTACTAAGAAAACGCTAGATAACTTACAGTACAGGGAAGAAGGAGAGGCAAAGATATCAAAGATATTAAATTCGCAAACGTCTAGGCCAGAGATTGGGGGGGCATTCTGAGCATATAGTTTAATGTAAGATGAACATTATCTGTTGCTGGCCAGGTCGTCTTTTGCAATATTTTGGGAAGACACTTCCTTTTGCGAAGAATAATACAGGTAACCCAAGTTCTTGTAAAGTTTACACAACATTAGCTGTGCTCTTGACTCATATTTGATTCATGTAAAGATTCACATATCAAGGAAGGCTCAAATAAGGCCGTATCAATGCCAGACTGTTCAGGGCTTTCACCATCTTGACAGGGACCCACCTCTCTCCACTACTGTCAAACAAAATACTCCCTGAAAGTAAAGCCAGTGAAATGATAGCAGAAAACACACCAAGACATGCATGCAGGGGCCTCTTCCTCCAGACTGGAGTTCATAAATCAGTGCTAAGTTATTTGGTTCGATACCTAAAGCACAGTTAACTTGTTTTGCTCACATTATTCAAATTAGAAAAAGTGAACAGCTTTAAGACTTACACTAAATCTACTTTATTAACAGTGAGGCATAATTGCATTCATTTTCCACTTATGACAGACAGACAGACAGTTATCTGCTTGACAGCTCAGTGACAGACTGCATCCACAGAGAAACATGAAATGAAACCTTTCATCCCTGCTCACCCGTTGCCCCCATCTTGACACTGTTACTGTGTTGCTGTACATTATATTTACTTTATATTTTGTTATCTTGTTAGTCAGTAAAAAAGTGCAAACCATTTAGTTTCTGATAACGAGCACGGTGTAGTATGTGGATGCGACATCATACGCATCTCAAAGGCAGCTGCTGTTTTCTTGGCTTCACTGCTACACAGAGATGTGAGAGGCATAACCCTGTTCCAAGACAAATATGCCTCATTATTTTATGGCCTGGGAACATGTAGCTAATTCTTTTCTAGTGCGGTTTGACTGTGATCTTAAGAAACGCGCTGTGGGTGTTCTGTTCCGAGGTTGCACAAGAAGAGGGAAAAGCTGTATCATCATCAGGAAAATATACATACAGCACATCCATATATTATTATTCTCTTTACCTTTGTAGTAGGTAGGATATTACTTCTCAGGAATTTGTTACTTCCAAGGATTATCCACTCAAAGGAATTTAAAAGGTCTTGACAAGTCATTCATTCATTCATTCATCTCTCCTCTTTATTGCTTAATCCAGTTTGGTGTCTGGAGGGGAATCCCAGCATTACACACATTCAACCAGACAGTGATAAACAGAATAGACTAAGGTTTTAAAAGTTTTCATTATATCTGTGTTTAATTAAGGTTAAGGTTAGAGTTACTAAGTCCTTGGTAAAGACCACTTCCTGCTAAGTAACATCTTACTTTGACAATAAAAAAAAGACTTGTTTTTTTCTGGTTAAGAATTAGTAAGCAGCAGTTTTTCACCTTGTTCTACAACTTTAGTTCTGTGTATACTATCGGGGGTATACCAGCGGTTGGTTCTGGGTATACTGGCGGGGGTATACCAGTGATTAGGCAGCAGGCTTCTCCACAGCTTCCAACATGTAATCACTAACATGGTTCTAACATAACCGTACATGCCCATTCCATGAGGTCAAGGTCCTCTAATATTCACTGTCTGGTAAGGAGCCTGGTATCAGATTAGTGTTGGAACTATACTCAGACATTCAGATGCACCTTTGATCTAAACTACAACCGTTTTTTTGTGGTTTTTTTTTTTTTTGCACTTCCATGTAAATTCTTTATGTATTTGAGCAATCATCACCTGCTTTCCAGAACAAACAGTAGTGTTGGAATAGGGACTGCCCCACAGCTTGCTTATTCAGATAAAATAGACTCTTTTTGGAAAGGATTTTGTTTTATTTTATGATTGTAAAACAACTTGCACTCAGAACATCAAAGCTGATAAACTTTATTCCTATCCCGATAAGGTATTTATCCCTTCCACAGACTCATTTGTAGCTTCTTTAGCAATGAAGAATTTTTTTTTTGAAGGTACGTTCATAATCTTGAATCCAGAACCAACAAAGGTACTCTGAAAAGCAGAAACGCATGTGCTCATTTCAGGTCCTTGAGATTGTACCACTAAACCCAATTTAGAGTCACTGTTCATTCACACCTAGTAAATTTTATGATTTACCAAAGTCCCAATGACGTCGATCAGGAATGTCGGAGCAGGTACAGCACCACTGAAATAAATATTTTAAACCGGAGGAAGTATACTGAAATCTGCACTTTATTTCACGCATACAAAATAATAAGAATGTTAAAAGTTTCACATACAGCCTCTGAGCAGTCAAACTTTACACACCTGGAGGGACACAGCTACAGAAGGGGGATTGGTGATCTGATTCCACTCAGCCCTCACAAAGAACATTAAAACTATGTAAAATATACAAGACAAATCAGCATTGATATAAATGTGCATCATTGTTCCACAGTTGGCTGGTAATTGGGGGGGGGGGGGGGGGGGTGTTAATGAATCTGTATGTTTGTGCATTACTATCGTATATGAAAGATGAATGTGTGCATGTTTGTTGTCTAAAAAGTAATGGTTCAAGAGCAAGCCTGCTCAGTCTGTCAGCTTTTAGTTTATAAACATGGGGAAACTCATCTATGTAAAGAAAGCTTAACTGTCGTGTCGTTTTTAAAAATCCGATAAATGCTGATCTTTGTTTAAACTGAAAGATCTGAAAGCTCACTTTGGACTGGTTCATATTTCTGATCATGTAAATGTTTTCTTCTTCTTTAAACAGAATTTAAAATAACATTTAAAATGGGTTAAAAACAAAGAACTCTTTCCTTTGTAAGGAAAAAAAGTACACTTTAATTGCCCATTAACACAAATGCTGGGCTTCAAAATGCCAAACGTCCCATTCTGCCTTAGCCAATTCGGAAACGCTACAGACTAGTCCGAAAGAACAGCCTCTTCTGTTTAAGCCACATTTCCTAGCGGAGGAACAGTCAACCTTTAGGTGCGTGTATGAGTGGGTGAACGAGGGTGTCTAAGTCAATGACTGTGGGAGGAACATCCTTCTTCTTGCTGTCACAGAGTAGGTTACATCTTTCCTTTGAACAAGCGAGGACTTACAATATGAAAGTTCATCACACCCTGAGTCGAGACGAAATGAGCAGTATGTTCACGTAACAGTAGAACGGGGAGAGGAAAAAAAAAGAAAAGAAAAAAGAAAAGAAAAAAAAAGAAAAAGACCAGCAACCTAAGAGGACAGAGAAACTGAAGTACAAAAAACAAAACAAGGAATCATCTAAAACCAACAAAAATGTCCTTTCTTGGGGGCCAATTAAAATACAAAAAAACAAACAAACAAACAAAAAATAAAATCTAGAAAACAAAATTCTCAGATGAGCCAAAGAAGCAATTTTTTTGTTTTAAAAAACAGCCTGGATATGTTGTATGGTTTTAATCTTTCCTCAACAATAAAATAAGAAGTTTTGTAAAAAAAATTAAAACACGTAGCTAATATACAACCTAGTCGCCATCTTTCTTGCACTGTGGCTGCAGAATTGGCCACGCCCTTTCCTCTCTGGACGTTTTGTCTCTGTTCTCTTCTCTTCAGTTTCCATCTCTGCATTTTTGCAGCCAAATAAGAACAACTTAAGAAAATTAATGTAAAATGGTCGACGAGGGTGGGCTTGGGCTGGGTGGGGGGCGGAGCTAAGAGTCGTAGTCTTCCTCGTCGTGTTCGTCCTTGTGCGGCAGGGGGGCGGGAGGGGGCGGGACGATCCCCATAACTGACGGATGAGGGGCAAGAGAGCTGATAGACATGGACAGGGCACCATGAGATGTAGCCATGGGCAAAGGCATATACTGATGGGACATGTCTTGGCTGGCATCAGACCACATGCAAAAGAGAGCGAGTGAGAGAGAGAGAGAGAGAGAGAGAGAGAGAGAGAGAGAGAGAGAGGGTGAACATGTTAGAACTGAACCTCAGACTCTGAGCTGTGAAGCAGCGTGGCTGTGGGACTCTTTTGGTGGTCTTAAACCCTCCCCTTTCAGGGATTTTATGCGCATTTCATCATACGTTTACTACGCGAGTTTGGACTCACTGACTCTCCTGGTGAGCCATTACTGCTCTTCTACTATTAAAGACGACCACATAGATATGTAGATGTGTAAGGCAGGTATTTGCGTGTGTGTGTGTGTGTGTGTGCATATATACACACCTGTGAAGGTTGGAGGTGGCCTGTAGGTAAGGGTTAGTCTGAGAGATGTCCTCGTCTTCTCCTTCTGTTTCACTGTCTTCAGAATCATCCTGACGAGTAATGGACACCCAGTATTAGCCCACTAAAAACAGTTCACGCACACACGCGCGTGCACTCACACACTCTTGCTACGCAGGGAATCCCTACTTCAGAACACTTGTCAATTTTATCCATACACTCAAATAGGCTACAATTTCATATGACATTTTTCCCACTTAGTTGTAACATCTAATGATTAAGGAAAAGAACATAGCTATGCAGTAACAGACACAAAGACAAAAAGTACATTTTTAAACAATAGCTATAGCTACATTTGCATTTCTGTATTATTTTAATGACAGACCTCCATGTAAAATAAACCAAAGTGAAAGATTAAATGGAGCTTTTGGGTCTCACCTTCAAACATGTTTTGGCTATATTTAGCACAGACAAATACTTTCCAATCAATAACTATTTGCCACAGTGCACATATAAATCCTTATACTGGTTAACAGTATATTATATAGTTGACTTTAGGGTATTACTACTAGTTTATAGATCACTTAAGTATTATGATGACGTTTTTAAATATAACCAGTTTTCAGAGAATATTGAAAAAGACCTGACACTAGATGCTTTTAAATCTAATGACTATTTGACCAGGCTTTCAGCTCAGTTAAACTCTGTTAACACTGTTCCCTTAGCTCATGTATCACTGCACTTTTAACTTTTAATTCTCAGCACTACAGTGCTTTTATTTCTAAATTTATTCTGCATTTAAACTTTTATATCAATACTTTACATGTTTAATTTGAACTCTCACTTTCATTCCTAACTTCTAATTTATTAGATTCAATTTGAAATTTGTTCAGTTTAAAATCTATGGGTTTTAATCCTCTTCATATTGATTCAAATAGTTTTATTAATCCGTGTAGCAAATCCTATGTGAAGCACTTTGAATTGATGATGTATATGAACAAGTGCTATACAAATGACCTTGCCTTGCAGCTACAGTTCACAGCAGTTGACACAGATACAGATACATGGATAAAGATCAGCATCACAAACCATAATATTGGTGAATGTCTTTTTCACTGACAAAGTCAAAGATGGTTATTCCTCAAAGCAAGACTTCCCAACAAGAGTCAAGACAAGCCACTAGATAGTCTTTGTGTTCTCAATGAGTTATCTACCTAAAGATGTTTCCAGGGAATCTGGCTAGCCAACCAGCCAGCATGAACAAGATACTGTACTGTGATTATGTTAATACGTACTGTGATCATGATATGTCCAGCCTGAGACTGGTCTGAGACTAGCCCGAGACTGTGATCGTGACGTGTCTTGCCTGAGACTGGTCTGAGACTAGCCCGAGACTGGTCTGAGACTAGCCCGAGACTGTGATCGTGACGTGTCTTGCCTGAGACTGGTCTGAGACTAGCTCGAGACTGTGATCGTGACGTGTATTGCCTGAGACTTGCTTGGCTTCTCACAACACACATAAATGTATCAGAGAGCTCATGTTAATGTCTCCACCTTCTAAACAATTAGCACTGCAATCACCAGTACTGATGACCATTACAGGCCACAGCAGCCACACACAATACCTCCTGTGGTGCAAAGGGCTAAACAGTGTTACAGATGTCCCATCACCAGAGTAGAGACACCATTCAAATTAAAAAAAGAAAAAAAAGGCTCATCAAAGCTTTACTGACTAGAGAAATGATCTAAGGGGCTCACTTAACCTATACAACAATTAGGGCCCTGATTCCCAAAAGCATTGAGGACAGACAGAGAGAGAATTTTCAGTGAAATACTTTCTCTACCACATATCACTAAAAATCACCTTTGTGTTACAATGCTTTTTGGGAAACCAAAGCCAGTTCAGAAGAATGAAAAACAAACCATGTTCCACAACTACTGTCCACCCACAGCTCCACCCTGCATTCTGCTTTCCCAGCCTCTCCTAACACCAGCAGAACAGAGCAGCGGCACGGCGTGGCGGACCCAGCGGGCTCACCTCCTGCTCGGACTCTGTGCCCGACTGCTTCTTGTCTTTGCCCTTGGCACCTGCTCCTCCATTCTTCCGGCCTGTACCAGGCTTCCGGCCCCTGCAGAGGGCGGGAAAAACACGCACGCACGCACACCATTCTGAGGTGGTGATCATAGATCATACAGCTTCTGGCCTCCAGAGCCACACCTCTTTTAGAGGCAACGGAACACTGACTCTGAAAGGCTCTCCACTGCATCAGAGCACATCCATATTAATAAACACACAGCTTCCAGGTTTTACTCCTGTGTTAGTCTGATAAAAATAAAATAAAGCACTCGTAATCCTTATGACACATGTCAGCTCCCTTTTACACAAGAAAGTAGATCCATGTTTACACCTGCAGATCTAACAGTCACATAGCTTGCACCTGGTCGGACCTTTTATATCAGCACATGAGCCAGCTTTTTCGCTGTGTCAAAGATGTAATGAACACCAACCCTCCCCTGAACCCCATCCCCTCCAGCCAAAACAAGTGGGAACAGGTGAGGGAGGGGAGAGAGAGAGAGAGAGAGAGAGAGAGACCTGCGGGGGATCTTCTCTGTCCCCTCTGTGTGGTTCTCATCTCCGTCTCCCTGCATGTCTGGCACTGCTGCTACTAGATCCTTCAGGAAGTCAAACTGCTGCTCTAGCTCGATGCACTGTTTTCTACACACACACACGTACATGTGCGCGCACACACACACACACACACACACACACACACACACAGAGTCAAGCAGCATTCTGATAACACCACTGGGAGTATAAGAATGCACTTAAATTCAAGCAATTTTCCGACAGCGCTAATCATAGTTTGATAATGCGGTAAAAGTCAAGCAGTATTTTGATAACACTTTTCATAGTTTATTCAAAGTACATACAAATGTGAGGTTGTCATGGTCTTGGCATTCCGTGACTGGGTAACGTGGCATGCCTTTGTCAGAAGAGACTCCAGGAATAGTTCAAGTGCCCGTGCTCATACCAGAGTCAAAGAACCGATGAGTGCATCAAGTCATAACATCAAACTATTTACCTAATAAAAATCTATTTATTATCTAATTATCTGTGTTGTATGTGAAAACAGGCCCATGTTGACACATATTGTGTGGAATGCTCAAGAATAATTATTAATCATCAGATAAAACAATGGATTATCAGAAAATCCAGACAGCAATAAGAGTGTCCATTGTTCATTTTCAAACTAAAAGGATACAGATTATGACAGGAACTGCTGCAGCAACTTTCCCTATTTCTTCATCTGTTTGCATAATCTTCTTAATCCTTGCCTGAAGAAAAAAAAAAAAAAAAAAGAGAGAGAGAGAGAGAGAGACATAGCTAGCTAACTGTGTTGTAGGAAACGCATATTGATCCAGGCCAGGGAGTAACCCATGCCCGTTACGACGAAAACATGACCATGATGAATAAAATATTACCCATAACGTTCAAGAGGGTTTTCTTTGTGTTGTACTATTTGCTTGCTCACTATTAACGTAGTCTATCCTCTGAAACAAACTGCCAGTCAAACAACTAAAGTTAAACATTTCTGATATGACACGTATTTGTGCATGTCCGTAAACGTTACACCAGTGAGCTAATGAGCCTGTCTACATCGCTAAATGGATGCTTGTGGGTTTAAGTACTTTGCTGACAAGCTAGTAAGCTAACTTTGTACTCGCCAAGTCTATCTATTCTACATTACGTGTATGTTACATCCCTTTCTAGTACACGATGTGTTCCTATATTCTGACCGGGGTCAGAGACCCTATCCTATCCCGACTGCAGTCACTTGTTAATAGACAAATAAGGGCTCATTTTTTCCATTTTTAGCGCAGCAGCTAGAACTATTCCTAGCTAGCCAACCTATCCTTACTACCTTGCCAGGCTAGGCTCGCACTTTACAGCAGCTACTACCACTTAAAACTTAAGAAACGATTCCCCCAAGTTAAATATTTAAAACTGACACTTAGCTAGCTAAGCGAACAACTTGCTAGCTAAACAAAACATAGGTCTTGGCTAGCTGATTAATGAAACTTCTTTGTTGAGCTGAACACGCTAGCTATGTTAGCTAACTAAATGGGTTTTCCAGCTTCCTGCATCCATTCCATTAACGACACAAGCATTAACTTTGCAGAGCAACTAATCATCATAATGCAACATAATCAGAGACTTATTGAAACTGTCGCTAATGTAGCTAGTCCTCTAACGTTAGCCGTGTTAGACTAGCCCCACTACATTAATTAACCGCCTAGCCTCTCACCTAGAAGACATCAGCGGCCTGTGGGGACTACCTAGATATAAATGAGCCGCCGATTTAGTCTAATTTAGATAACTAAAGTAATTTAGAGTGGAGCCAGTCTAAATCGGCTAGCGTTAGCAAGGTTAACCTGATTTACAGTTGGCTAGGCTAACTCAGCTAGCGTTAGCTAGTGTTAGCTAAGTTAACCTGATTTACAGTGGGGCTAGGCTAACTCAGCTAGCGTTAGCCAAGTTTACCTGATTTACAGTGGGCTAGGCTAACTCAGCTAGCGCTAGCTAAGTTTACCTGATTTACAGTGGGCTAGGCTAACTCAGCTAGCGTTAGCTAAATTAACCTGATTTACAGTGGGCTAGGCTAACTCAGCTAGCGTTAGCTAAGTTAACCTGATTTACTGTGGGCTAGGCTAACTCAGCTAGCGTTAGCTACCTAGCTAGTGAAGGCTAGCTAAACCCGTAGCTATTAGCAACCTGTCACGTTCCGGCGTCCTCGAACGGGTGTTAGGAGAGCAGTAATGTAAACTTACCGGAGGAAACCTGGCGTTGTATTTCTTCTTTTTGCTCGGCATTATGAATTATTATGTCAGCACTAGAAGCGACCAACTTAACCAATTGTGTTTTATTATCCACCGCCCGTTATAAACGGGTCCTAGGCAATGTTTGATTCTTCTTCTCCTCCTTCCTCTCCGGCTCTACTCAGTCTCACGGGCTCCGCTTGTGCTCGTGATCCCACACCCACGCGCGGT